>NW_027499101.1:0-70029 GCF_021521415.1 Bidens hawaiensis | reverse complement strand
TTACATAAATAAATTAACAAACACAACATCTCTATTAGTAATCAATCACGCATATATTTGAATAGAACACATAAAGTGGTAACAACACTTTACACGGATAAAACTAGTTCGCCAAGCACAATTTAAGTCACTCACCTTTGCCCGTAGGAGTGTTGTTGTTGTGTTACCCGCTTGACTTGTTGCCTTCCGAGCCATGTTGTGCCTTTCTTGACAGCAAGTCAACATCTCAATCAATTATAACTCTTACAAATCGTCAATACCAACTAGATTTATCATAATCTTATGCTCCCTAGTTTAACACTTTAAGAAAATTATGTCACACAAATAATCATTACAACTCATTCACATTTTTACTATTTTTTTGTAGTTTAGACATTTCATCGAACACCTTGTGGGCATAAACTACAATTCACTATTTTAATATCAACATGAACTTCGCCAATCCATATTAGTCTCAATTATGTATAACTATCTTTATTCACAATTAATTCTTGAAATCAAATATTTTTACTCAACTGATTATGTCAAGATTCAACACATAAGTGAAAATTCACTAAATCTCATCATATCCCATCATGCATGTCATTCCCCATTAGCAAAATTATGAAGCTATTACCCAAACTTCAACATGCAGTTTAAATCCATACGCTACAGTTACATTATAATATATTTATTAGTCTCTACACTAAAATTGAGCATCGATTTCCCCCAAATCGCATATATGAAGCCATAAAACTCAAGAACCTTAATCCAATAATTTGCAAACATAAAGATGGAAAAATACATACCTTTAACCCTAGAATCGATGAGATTAACAAATCATGCATGAATCACTTAGTTAGAATCATGGTCTAGGTGGAGGATTTCGACCTCCCTTCCTCGTCTCTCTGTTTGTCTCACTTCCACCGTTCCCCCGTTTTAAGCTGTCTTCTCGAGTTTCATTTAAAGAAAGAAAGGGAAAGAAAACGAGGGATGTAAAAAAATTATCCATTTTTCGAGTTTCATTTAAGGAAGGAAAATAAATGAAAACATAAAAGGGGTGTTCATTAAAGGAAAGAAAATGAGAGGAGGGGAAAGAAAATTAGGAGTAAAATAAGAGAATTTGTATCTTTCCAATTTGGAAAGATTTAAAAGGAAATAAAATATGTCAAAAGAAAAGAGAAGATGAGAAAACTTTCTTTTCCCATTCTTTTTATAAATGAACTCGAGAACACAACGTTATTCTTAGAATTACAAATTTTGTCATTTAAAATAAGACGAATTACGGTTCGTGTCCTTTTCTAAGTTTCCTTGCAGGCGGTGTACTTTAAACTTTTTTTTCCTACAAGTTTTGTCCTTTACGCTAACTGGGTTAGAAAAAGTCAGTTAAATGCCCTCACGTGAGACGCATGTGAGGGCATTTTTGTCTTTTCGTCTACCCTGCAACTTCTTCTTCCTCTTCTCTTCATATTTTAAAATAAACTCTCTCTCTCTCTCCAACCCATCTCCATCTTCATCTCCATTCCACCTCCAAACTCTTTCATTCTTCCACCACTCTCCCGGCCACCATCACCACTGCCACCACCTGCAAGGCTGCAACACCCAACATCACCACCGCTTATCCCCACCAACAAGTGTCACAATCTCTGTGACCACCATTAGATCCGACCACCGTTTATCCCGACCAACCTGCAACCATAAACCCAGATTCCGGTCAAACTCGCTGGAGAAGACACAAACCCAGATCCATCTTCCAGATCCATCTTCACCGCCGCCACCAACCACTCCGGCCACCACCACAGCTCCGCCACCACCGCTCCATCTCCGTCACTGCTTATTCGCCACCACCGCTCCAGCTCCGACCATCACCACCGCCACCACCTGATGGTCACCTGAACCATCACCTCCGATTTCCCCAATTTTAAGCAAGCAACAACTGAACCCTAGCGTAACTGGCCGTAACCCACCCAAATCCGTAACCCTAATCGCCGCATCATAACCCCCTCCAGCCACCCACCAGCACGTTGTCTCAGATTGTTTCTGGGTATTCTTCGTAACCATCTAAATTATCAAAGCCCTAAGTTAATTTCAAGAATTAGCATATTGGTAGGGGGTATTTGATTTAGTTTTGTTTCTGTTGTTAAGGTTTAGAAATGGGTCAGGGTATGGTGGCCGGAGTGGGTCATTGTATGGTGGTCGGAGTGGTTGTGGTATGGTGATGGTGGTGGTGTGGTGATGGTGGTGGCGTAGAGAGAGAAAGAAGAGAGAAATGAGGGGAAGGAGTTATAAATTTGCAGGGTAGACGAAAAGACAAAAATGCCCTCACATGCGTCTCACGTGAGGGCATTTAACTGACTTTTCTAACCCAGTTAACGTAAAGAACAAAACTTGTAGAAAAAAAAGTTTAAATTACACCGCCTGCAAGGAAACTTAGAAAAGGACACGAACCGTAATTCGTCTTATTTTAAAGAACAAAATTTGTAATTCTATCTTTATTTTTTGGTTTTATTAAAACATTCAAATACGACTTTTACCTTAAACTTTAGATTTAACCGAGTTTAGTCCCGACACATTTCCATAATACATTTCTCCACATAAAATTATATTCCCCTAACTTTAAAATCCCAGTTTTAAACGTCAGACTATGTTATCTCGTTAAATAGTCTCGTTATTTGTAGAATAAAAATGTATATTTTAAATCTCATAAAACTAGGGTGTTACAAAAAAAAAGTAAAAAACGATAGTTTTTTAATTTACCTTAAATGTCTTGTATATACATTTTCTCCCAAGTTGTCGATTATTTCTCATCATTATGTAATTTCACTTTTTCTGTAAAATATAAATACAAAATGATCAAATCTGATTTTTAGAACGGTTATTCTTCTATATTTTACCTTAATTGCAAAACACATTGCCAAACTATTCTTCTATAGTTTTGTACGTTCCAATCTAAACAGAAAAACCATGATAGAAAAATACTAGAAATCACGATCGGTTTGTACAACGGCTAAGCTTCCCGTGTGTGTGTGGTGGTGGTGGTGTGTGTGTGTGGTGAGTGAGGTTGGGGGGGGGGGGGGGTTGTTATTAGACAATGCGCAAAGGAGTATACTTGTTCATATCAAAATGTTTCAACATTAATGAACATTAGTCAGTAATATGAGCACAAATTTATTGTTTTATTAACAATTCTATCTTCCAGTGATTTAAGAGATAAGACCTGTTTTATATCCCAATCGATCGATTTAGCTCAAAACTTGAAAAATGATAAATATTAATATATTAGTCATTTTATAAAAAAATAATTAGATTAAAGACAACCTCTTGGAGTGACAATTTAGAAAGGCCTAAACAATATACGTAATGTTAATATATGTAATGTCGGTGGGTATCCATTAAGAGTTAGAATTGGAAAAAAAAATACGGTTAATGACATTTTTTAAATTATTTGTAAACACAACATTCAAATTCAAATCCATGACAAACAACGATTAACAACAATACAATTTATGTAGCATCAACAATCACTTTACATATTTTCAACATCAAATCAACATCAAATGTAACTTTTAGAAAACTAATACAAAATCCACAGTAACCTACAAAAAATTTCATAATTTTTTTAACAGCTTATGAAAAATAATCTAAACAACTATATTAAAAACAAGTACGAATCCAACCGATTTAATAAATTTTTTTATCAACTTTATATTTTTATCTACTTTACCTTCCTTGCAGAAAAAAATATAAATTATTTTACCATCTCATTTAAACAGTGAAATCACGATCGAAAACACTAATGCCTCGAGAGATAAAGCCCTCTCCAAGATCCCATCCACCATATCCATTCGAATCCAAACCCAAAACGAACGATCCCACTTCCATGAACTTCAATAACGATTTAAAACTTGTCAAAGAAAAACAAATAAAAACAGAACTAGAAGTGTTATGTGTATGGCTGCTACATGACGGCTAGGCTAGGGTAGGGTTTATAAGAGATAAAAATGGGCGTGTATTGGAGAATAGGCGCAATGGCAGTTTATATAAGTGAACATTTAGGGTATAAAGATAACAGGAAAAATTACTATATTGACCTTAGTGGATCTAGAAAACTCTCATGGCATACTCCCGTGACATGATAGACATCAATATATTAACATTTTACAATTACAAAAAAAGGTTTTCATCTAGAATATTCTTCTTCTTATTATTAATTATTATCATACATATTCGTTGTCAATACCGTATATTAGTACCCTCAAATACGTGGTATACAGATACAAAACATAGAAAATAATGATACATTTTGTAGTTGGATTAACTTAATTAGTGATTGTTTTTAAATTACAATTTTTAAATAAAAAGGCCATTAACGGGAAGAAAAGAAGTCATGTGAGGCGTTCTATTTCAGAGCATAGTTTAGTGAGCAAGCACTACTAGAAAAAATGCTTTTCACGACACGCGTTGAGTGTCATTAAATGGTACAGATAACATGCAAATGCATGTAGTTAATGGCCCAGTCATAAACGAAAAATGACATGCACTGTCATATTTATTGACACACATTTATGACATGCATATATGACCCGCTTTTATTAATTGCATTTATGACACCAGTTTACGACCAACACTTATGTGTGTCATCGTATAATTTTAATTTAATATTTTTTTATGCATAATTACTAATTTTTATATTAAACACACCATTATAGAGCAAAACTATTCATTTCATTTCATTTCATAATTAGACATCGCATGTCAAAATATTACAAATATTCTCAAGTTATCAAAAATATTGGTTAATAGTCAATACAAATACATGCATCACTACCGGAAACTAAACTGTGCCGCATAACCCGACCATTCTTCCCGAACTGCATCAAAATCCGCATCCGTGTATTCCTCTTTGTTTTCCCCGAGCTAAGAAGAAAATTAAAAGAAGATAACGTTACTAGATTTGATTGAGTCAAAATGAATTGGGTCAAAATTACAAACCAATACAAATTACAAACATAAAAAACAAATAAACAACACTTACATTGTTCTTGATGAGTATGTAAAGTCCTTCACGGATGATCTCCTAAATTCTCCTTCATGAAGTTTAAGACATAATAACCACAATCGGTACTTCCCGGCTGAGTTGGACGCTACACAGTTACAAATAGTAAAATATTGAAGCCCTATAATTAAGATTCCAGTGATTTATAAAAAAGAATATAGTAGCTAGGGGTGTTCACGACCAGTTTTCGCGGTTTTTATGTCAAACCGTGAACCAAACCGTCAGTAACGGTTTTAATTTTATACACCAAAACCAAACCGTAGAATCGTTAAACCGAACAAAATCAAACAGCTAGTAACGGGTTGGTTTCACGATTTAGGCCCGTTTGACGTTTATAATCTTAAGTGTGTTGAATAGTATTCCATAAAATGCATGATATATATAAGAATTAAACTTGAGCGTGTGTGCAGGTCAACGCAGCAGCACGTGCTGGTCAGTTTGCGCGCACAATCACGTCTATAAAATAGTTGACATAAAATAATGTAACAAAAAAATAAAAACAAACACGCACTGATAGCACGGCCGCGCTGGTCTGCACGCGCTGACTGCTTCCGCGCGCGGATCTGCATGCGCTGACAGCCCGCGTGCTGGTCTGCACGCGTTGACAGCTTGCGCGCGCTGGTCTGCACACGCTGACAGCCTGCGCGCTGGTCTGCACGCGTTGCAGCGTGCGCGCGCTGGTCTGTAGGCGCTGACAGCTCGCGCGCTGGTCTGCACGCGCTGATAGCCCGCGACGCTGGTCTGCACATGCTGCCAGCATGTTAATTATATCATTTTTTTTGTATCGCAATTACATGTATAAAATATTTGAAATATTATAATTTAACAAAAATAAAAAAAAAATACGCGCGCTGGTCAGTTTGTTAACACCACGTGCAGACCAACGAGCGCACGTGCAGATCAGCTTGTGCATGCTGTCAGCGCGTGCAGAACCAACGCCAATTTTTGATCAGAACCTTATCTGTAAACAAACAAATATAGTTCTGGAAACAAACAATTATAAACACGCAATTATAGTTATAACCTTATCTGATCAGACCACGTGCTGTTAACAAACTGACCAGCGCGCGTGTTTGTTTATAACCTTATTTGTAAACACACAAATATAGTTATTGAGACAAAATAGAAAAACTTACAATTTTATTAACAATTTCTTGGACATTAGAGTCGAAACCTCCGGTTTTTCGTTCTCTTGCTTTTTTCCACAACAACAACCTATCAATCTCCTCTTCCTCCTTTCTGGATTCATTCATCTAAACATTAGAAGTGGATTAACATACACAAATACAAGTAAAACATTATATTATTTTAATACACACAATCTCTTCAGTGAGTCCGGCATATCCCTTCCTGCTTAAACGATGATTGAATAGTAATCACTTTACAAAATAATATTATATCCAACCACCCACCAAAATGAACCTAAAAACACTAAAAAAAAAAAATCTTGTGATCGTTTATTATGAATATAAAATATATAATTTTGACCTGCAATTCTTGTTAAAGGAAGAAGCTTGGTTGCAATTTTGCAATAAATAATAATAATAATAATAATAATAATAATAATAATAATAACAATAATAATAATATCAAACAGACTGTTAATAAAACTGAATCATACCCAGAAAAATCTTGTAATCTATCAAAATTTTAGGTTTTTACAAACACCTAGAGTTCAAAATCAAGAACCCTTTTCAAGAACATGAAATAAATAAGAAAAATATGAACTTTATAGCGAAATGGAGAACCCAGATTAATTAGTGCGGTTCAAGTTCCTATAGCCCTAAACTATCATAATCTAGTCAAACCAGTTCAAAAAAAATTAAGAAACTCACTGTCGATTAAAACCTAGAAGATTATGAAACCAGAAATTAAAAGTAGAACAACGTAAAATTGAAGGAAGATACCTCACAATAGTTGAACTCTTGCAAATAATCCTTCAAAGAAAACGCAATTGTGTATCCAGGTGAAGAAGATCCATGGAGAAGATGATGTGGTGGTGGTGAAGCAGATGGATGAAGAAGCCAATGGGAATTGTGGTGCAGGGCTATTTTAAGTGGGAATTATGTTGTGAAAATTATTATAAGTGTGCAGGCTATTGAGAAGAAATATGGGCGGGTCTTTATTTTTTTAATTTGGTTTCAACATGACTTGCAAATATGACACACAAGTTAGGTTTTTAAGTTTATGACAATTATTTAATGACACTCAAAAAAATGTGTCATAAATATTTTAATTTTTAAATAATATGACATTTTTTTAATGACATACACATTTGCGAGTCGTAAATCACTGCATGTCGTAGTGGGCATGTCATTAAAACCATTTTTTCTACTAGTGAAGCAATATGAAACTAATTGAATAAACACTTGTACTTAACTTATTGATAATGCAGTTATATATGTAGCCACTTGTTGTAACACACTTAAAAGAAAAGGATATTATCATTCAAATAGTCTGGAACATCGACAATTCATGACTGATACGGTCAAATATCGACGAACTCCAGTGAACAAACCCATATTGATCTACTATTGACTATATTGGACAAACTCGAATATATTTTAGGGTCTCATTTTGTCTAAAACTTGAAAGCCTTTTAGTGGACAATTGCTTTGAACTTTGTGGGAAAGGATATCCAAAAATGTTTGATTTGATTTGTTCTTGCTTTTAACTTTTACAAATTTTACTGATTTTTGATGTTGTAAAGTAGCTAACTAAAATATTAAATTATTAATAGAATGATATAATTAAAAAAAAAAACAAAAAGGTATCCAAAAAAATCACTGGGGGCACAAAAACCAAAAACATGATTATATTAATAATAAGTTGTTTGGGCTTCTCTTAGATCGAAAATATGTCAGTTTAAAGTTTTGAATATGATTTATTGGTGTAATTTTTTTCTTCTAATCTTGTCATTTGTTGGTTGTTTGGTTCTAGCGTATTGCTAGGTTGTAGTTTTTAACTAAAGTTGTCGTTTGAAAAGATAATAATTAATAATAAGTACATACAATCTGTAAATGAACAATAGTCATTTTATTATGTAAAGTAGTCCCTTAACCTGTAATCGGGGATCATAAATAAGATACTTTACTTACTACAACCAAACCATTAAAACGTTCAAAAAAAACTCTAGATACAAATCGTTATATAATAAAAAGAAATAAATAAGAAAATAAATATGATTTTCACAACACCTTTAAGATAACGATTATTTACAGGAAACACTCACAACCGCCTGAGGTGGACCTTCCAAGAATCCAAGCCCTCTATGATGGCTTTGAATTAAATAAAAAGTGTATAAATCTTGAAATTTAATTTTAACAACAACCATCGGTATTCTGCGTGGCTTTCATTGCATGATATGTTGTAAAATCAACGTATAAATGATTTATACATTTTAATTTTGGGACTGTTACATATTTCATTCTCACTAACCTCTTAAATATATATTTACCGAACCATTCACAGAGACGTATATATGCATTTAATAAACTAGAGAGAGAGAAATATGCAATTCTTCCTTATAATTTAAACAGAGAAATTACGACCGAAATTATAATATCTTGAGAGGTAAATCCATGTGTTAAATATGTGGGATACAACCTTCTACATAAAGTGTAGGATTATAAGGCTGCGTACATCAATATCGCGAAGCGACCGACCCCTCTCTAGACTCTGTGAAATTGCGTAAAACATCAAATCAGTTGGCGTAAAAAGATCCAAAAAAGTGGGTATATGTTGCGGATGGGGGCGAATGGGTTCCTTTATAACATTTAGGGAGGATGCGAAATTACTATATTGACATCAGTGGATCCATTAATAGTCTAGAGACATGACTCGTGATATCAATAAATAAACATATTCAAATTACAAAGATAAAAAAAAGTATATGATCTCAAACAAATAACATTGCATAATTAGTTATTTGTACGTTTCCACTAAAGATCTCCTAAGTAATTGAAATGAGATATTTAGATATTTCATTAAGAAACTGGGTAGAATTTTGGTTTAAATCTCATATATGACAAAAATAAAAGGTTATAGGTTGGTTCATGATGTTTTTTTCACATATGCATGGTTTTATCCTGAAAGTTGAATGAAGATGATTAGGTAAGTCAGTAAGCAATCAATATTTCAAACCGTTAAAAAAAATAAGGAAGAAAGTTGTATGTTTCTCATTAATAACCAACACTAGTGATGTTTGTACTTCTCATTTCCTTTCTAATTAATAAGGAAACAAGGCATGAGACAAAAATTACTTTTTCGAAAGATTATTTTTGTTTTTTCTTTTTGTTTTTTTACTACACAAAACAATTTTGGAATAACCTGAAATATTTGAAACGGGTAATGACTAACGAGAAGGTATTTAGATATGAGACTATTTTCGAAATAATTAGATACTTTTGCGGCAGATATGCTGATATAGTAGTAGGTGAAACTCGACTGAGCTGATGATCTCTAGCTCAAGTGGTTAAAGTGAGACACTCAAAGACTTTTATTTAAAAGTGAGAGATATTGGGTTCAAGTCTCACATGTGAATAAAACAAGGGGGTCTCAGGTTGGGCTAGAGGGTTTTCACATCTACAGTGGGTTTCCTCCTAATGGTGGTGTCTGGTACTCGGATATAGAGATGATCAGGTGACCCAATGACATGTCAGTGATTCAAATTAGGCGCTAAAAAAGGTGAAACACGACCACCTATCCAAACATCTTTATCCGTATCTAAACTGAATATATTATTATACTAATATCATAAACAATATGTTAAAAACTGTTAGAAACTTCAAATGTTTAAATGACATAAATGTCACAACTATAGTTGAATATTTTATGTTTTAAGTCAGCCTTTAAGATACACTTAAGATCGGATTTTCGTTAATGATTATCCTGCATCTAAATAAATAATTTTAACCATAACCATATTATAACATAAAGGGCATACCGATGCACGCATATCTTGTGGGTACTGAGTAGGTAACGAGCAAGAGACTAGGTATGAAACAGTTTTATAATTCAATATGAGAAATGGGTATGGGCACGTAGTCGACTCATTGTCATCTCTATCTAAAATGTCGTAAACGGTTATCGTTTTGTTAATGTAGGCGTTACATTATAACTATTTTACACACATCATTACAATTAACTGTACATGATTAACTATTTTACGCACACGATTGCATTTAACAGTAAATGAATATTTAAGTATGTTTATTTTTCATTGTATAAAATAATTAAATAAAGTATATAAAGAGATTATAAAAGGTGTGTGACAAAGTAATATAAAATCATAAGCGAAATGAAATGATCAATTCCACTATTTTAGGTTTTTAATTAACCTTTTGGGTTTTCTTTTCAATAATTAAACACCCAACAAAAGCATGTCATTCACAACTAGGGCATGAGCATAGCGAAATCGTGTTGACATTCAAAAAGTAGAACTGTTTCCGCACTCATATCCTCAAGTGTTGACTCGGGAGAAAAGAAGCATTACTCTTCGGTTAGGCTCTTGCGTAGTCATCAAATTATATATCTTTTGGTGCAACAGATTCGAACATTTTTGAGCAAAAGATCATGATGCAACGGATCTATGCACTGTGCGCAACATATTACATATGTTGCACCAAAAGGCCCCACATTTTTTTTAAATTTAAAATTAAAACATTACGTATTAGATCTATGATATTATGTACTTAATTACCCTTGAAATTTTTGTTATATAAATTGTTACTTGTAAATTGACCTTTGTAAACGTCATATTTAAGAAACATATAGCAATATTACACCCGAAGTAAATATAATAAAATTCGTAATTTTATAATGTAACCTTTTAAGCTTATATTAAGCTATTTGAATTAAAGAAAATGGCAAAGGTTGACATTTAAATATATCAACAATGAAGTCCTCTTGAACATTCAATTAAATGGATCAATGGATCATATTCTTCTTATACTTCTTTGGATTTGAGTTATTGCATATATATTTTTTCACGGTTGATAATTATATACCTTGATTGAGAGAACGAATAATAGAAAGTCCTAAAAAAATAGGGGTAAAAAAAAGAAAAACCGACAAAAGAAAGAAAAATTATCAACTTATTTTGCTGAGTGCTTTTTTGTTGAAATCTAGTTCTATCACTTTTAGAGAATTCAATTAACTTTTATACACTTCATTATTTGACTAGTAGAAGTGTCCGTGCGTTGCAGCGGGGACTCAGCGAGCATTTGATTGGGCTTGATTAGACTAATGGGCCGTGTAAATAAAAAATGATTAATATGGTTGAGTAAAAAACGAAAGTATTTTGATTAGAGTTTGATTTATGATTTAACTTTGAACAAGACATGACTCTATGATTAAATGGAGGCGTTTTTTACCGCATTATGTATTAACGATTCAACATTTGTTCGGAATCGCCAATGGGTCGGTTCCGATTGTGTTTTATCTAGCAGGAAACCCGCGCGATGCTGCGGCTACAACAATTTGTGACGCGGTACTCGCTTATGTTAGTTTATCAATCATCTCGTGATATATTGTGAGGCTGGCTTAAAGGCAAGGTAAGCCTCGGTCAATGTCCAATACTTGTTAACTAAATAGTGATCTTCTGGTGTTTCAAGCATGACTCGTTTAACTTATTAGTAAACATAAATGATCAAACTTTTTTAGGAAACAAGATAGAAAAAATCAATTACTAAAACGCAGGAGCGGGCCTTGCTGCTTAAATTGAATATATCAATTATCACTCATGTATTAAAGTGAGGAGGCAACATGTATGCATGGGTGTTCTTATGTGACAATATCCTATCGTACCAAGACAAGTTCAGCCTTCATGAAGAATTCTCAAAAGTCTTTATTTTCTTTTAAAGCATTCACATCTCAGCTAAGACTATATTATAAACCACAGATGGAATTTTCACCCAAGTTTTATGTAGTAACAAACTAAATTACATGATTTCAACTAATAATCTAATATAAAAACAATCAAAACTGTCAAATGGTAGTAACATGTTCAAAGCACGATGATAATAATGAAAAGAACATTTACCATATCCTGGGTGTTATGGAAACTTGTCCACATGTAAAAAAGCAATATATGTAGAAACCTAAATGAAGAAAAAATCACATAAACCAAATATGAAAAAAGAAATGTTGTGTTCATATTTGAAACACATGGTGAACAGTGTCACTATAAGCAAATATCTAAACGTGAATAGAAGCATTCAAATGATTGCATTCATGCCCTCTACTTGTTACAAAAAAGATTGTATTTGAAACATTATCAAAAAGGTTGATCCGGGTACTTGGTTGAAACATTAGACTATGAGGTGTGGTGCCATTTTGCCTTCTTTCTTACAGCACCACATCATATCCCATTCTACTACATTTTCTTTCACAATATTAAAGAAATGGTCACCAATTTACCACTTTCATCCTTTTTCAAACAAGATATAATAATAATAATAATAATAATAATATAACTAAAATAAACTTAGTTTAATTATTTTTAAAATTATTAATATAACTAAATTTAAAAAAAAAACTAAACATGTATAATATTACATTACACTTATTAAATCAAAATTAAAAAAATACAATATTGATTAAAAAACCTAATATTATTATTAATATAATTAAATCACAAAGGAATAAAAGAATAAATGCATATAAAAAATTAAATATAATATTATTATAAGTACAATAAATTATATATGTTTCTTTATTCCCCCCTATCTTCTTCTCAACTCCAACCAACATTTCTTCTGCAACTTCCGTCCTCATCTTCATCTCAGCCTCATCTTCTTCTGCTCCCAAATTCTTTATGGCTCTTGCAACTCATCAAAACCTCTAATCTCGGTGTTTTCATCGGGGAGAATTCACCATTTTCTTTACCGCTGGCCACGTGTGCTAGTTGGACGGTAAACCGGTACCCACTCCGTTTAGTCTTATCAAAAAGGTTGCTCCAGGTACTTGGTTGAAACATTATAATAAGACTTCAGAACTGAGCGAGCCACGTGCCCCCGAATTGATGATCGCAAAGCATAGAAACATAAGGTAAAAGCCCAAAGTGATCAGCTATTTAAAGGAATCACGAAGCTCCAGGTTCAATATATATGATCCGATAGTTGCCAATTAGTTTCAAGAGTCAGGTTATGCATTCCAATTTCATCATCTCCTTCGTAATTCTTTCCAAGTGAAGTATAAATTAATGGCAAAAATAAAAATAAAAAATTAGGGCCAGGAATAAATCTAATACAAAACTGAATCGTTTAACCAACCAAACAATTTTATCAACTTTAAATTCTTAATACACACGAAATATATTTTGTGGAAAACGTTAAAAAAACAAATCAAGCAAACTGTTTTCCGACATTTTGATTTGTAAAGTTTCAAATCATTTTTAGCAACTTACTATTTACAGGTCTTGTGTTGACCCGTCACCCATCACACGACCCACCCATTTTACCAGATATAGAGGAGATTGAATGTATAAAAGCATACCGTATCTGGTGCAAACTTTTATTTTCTTTTAGTTGACTCAGTAAGCTCTGCCTTCTTTTTGAGTCATTGTTAGCCAATGGAGGTCGACATGGATCTGACTCTTTCTAATATGGCTAGAACCTAACATCATAAACATGAGCACAAATGGATCAAAAAAGTGATGTGAACTCATGCCAACATCATAAAAGTAAATAAATCAGTTGTCTTGTAAACCCCTTGACAACAATACAATTAATCTTATAAACAGTAGACAACGACACAAACCAATCTCACTTTTACAATTAAATCTTCAAATAAAACTATCATAAAATTAAACAGAATACATAGCAGTTTATACCTCTTGATCACCCCTTTCATATAACTTAAAACACACAATTATTTAAGCAAATGTTAGATTTCACATTTCAAGATTAAATCAAACTCTAAACAGTTCGCAAATGAAACATAACGACACCATATATAAAAACTAAATCCGCCTAAATAAACTTCAAATTCGCAAAATTAGGTCAGAAATCAGATTAAGAACAGATATCCTTTGAACACACACACAAACAATGCTACGCATAACATACAAAAACATAACAATCGACAAATAAAAAGTTATAAAAGTTCAGACCGGTCTAAAACAAACTCATTTTCCGCGTCAAAACAGGATTAAACCGAGTCAATTTAAAAATCTTCGATTTGGTTCGGATCAAAACATGATATTTAACGGTTCAAATACACGGTTTCAAGGAGTAAAATAGTAAACTCACAGTATTAGACGGAAACTAATCGAATGGGGCATGTTCAGTTCACACTCATTGTTTAACTTTAACCGAACACGAACATATCATCATCATCATCATCGTACTCAGTATATCCCACCAATAGCAATGCTATGGTAGGGTCTGAGGAGGGTAAGATGTAGACAGCCTTACCTCTATCCCATAGGGATAGAGAGGCTGCTTCCGGTGAGACCCCCGGCTCGATAGTAGTTTTGCATCAAGCCTTGGACATAAGGCACATAGCACTCAATCATCGGGACACCGGCTGATCGGTGCATGTGCCCTTGTCTTTCGGCTATCAACGCCACCACATGATGCCTGATTAACCTTCCGCCACTTTTAACGTTATTTTCACGAGATTAGTAAAATAACGTTAAAATTAGTGCAATTTTACTTTTGCCCACCCGAGGGTTCACACATATATACATTATATGCGCGCACCGCAAGCAGGGCGTTCGAACACGAACATATAAGGTAACAAATTTGTTTCTGTTTGTGTTTGTTAATTAAGAAAATGGATTTGTTCGTGTTCGTCCGTTTAAAACCTAAACAATCAGTTCATTAATGTAAACCAACACAAACGAACATAACCAAACTAAAACGAACATAATTAAACAAATTCAAATGAGTAGTGAGAAACCAAATAAATATTTTTATCAACAATATGTCATTTTTGGAAGCAACAATGAGATTCGTAAGAAAGATGAGATACGTTACATATTTAACAAAATAAAATTTCTACTTGGAGCTCAATTTTAAGAGTCCAATATGTACCAATCTCGCCTAAGCTATACAAAATAAGAAGTATAAAAAATAATCATACCGGCAGAAAAAGATACACCTTCTTTTTTCTTTTATGTTCTTGTATGATAAAATCTCACTCCTTGGGAGCAGACTGGCATGCCTTCAAGGTTTCCTCAGTGTTAGCCAACATCATATTGGTTTGGTTCAAATCGTTCTACATAATAAGTGAACAGACTATTTTTATTACACTAAAAATAAATAAAAAACAACACTAAGCAGTCAATCGTAAGTATAGTTTACCTGCGTAGATTTAAGTTACCGTGCTTCCACGAAGCAACTGACCTCCCTTCTGCAAATACGTTATCATGTCTGCAATGACCTACTAATAGAAAAGATTTACAAATGTGTTACATATAGTCTTAAACTCCACTAAAATGACTTTAGTTTTCAAAGTTAATAAACACAACGTTGTGACATCGAACACATTTTTAAATATTAATAAAATAAAAAGTGGGTTAGAGATATACTCTCCACTGTTTTGTTTTTCAGTTTCCAAGCTTCAACCTCACTTTCAGTCACCGATGACTCCTTATACGAGGCGTAAACATCACGGTTCAAAATCCCAATAGATAGAACCAAATTAGCATGGGCTGAGTCAACCTTAACTGAATGCACTTCTGTACTGTACATCCAAGCTGCAATAACATAGTTTTAGACAAATGTACAATAAATAAACTCGAAGCATGTGCTGCCAATGGTGTATTAAATATATGGCAATGCATATACAAGTTGGAATTTAACAATCCACATTCCAAATTGTAAACAACCACACAGTTTAACTGCTTCAATACGGTTACGTCCACCTACAATAAAACCATAGCATTGTTGTATATTGGATTTAATTGCCTCAATGAACTAATATTATACAATAATAATAATAATAATAATAATAATAATAATAATAATAATAATAATAATAATAATAATAATAATAATAATAATCATCATCTTGATAGCATCCATGCATAAAAAACAACAGTAATCATCAAGCATCTACAATCATATTCAAATTTAATTATGCTTCAAATTTAATCAATTAAAGACCTAGAACAATATTATGGTAATACCTGAGCTATTTATTCAATTAACGGAGGAATTAGATTAACTAAATCCAAATGAAATATATAGATTACATTATCAACCAATTAACAATCCCCAAAATTAGTATGTTACAGAGATGGATTTGTAAATAAACCGATAACATGAACAAAAAGAGTACCTGCAATTGATTACGATCAGCACCTGCAGTTTGATTTTGCTTCCATTGATTTCAAGAAGATTTGTTTCAATTAAACCTATTTTGGTGATCAACGCAGGGCATGGAAGGCTTTTATCATTCAATCAACCCTTGAATGGCATCTAATTAATGCGACGATTGGGGATTGATGTTTCATAACTATTCAATTGAGCAAGGGCTTAATTGGGGATTTATTGTATAACTGAAGGAAGGAGGAGTAAGGTCGCCGGAGTATTGAACGTATCGAGTGAGGAGTAAGCCGGCGGTGAAGACGTAATTAATGTTACGGCGTCTCACGTAGGAATTTGGAAAGTTGCCTATATCTATTATTATTATTATTATTATAATGTATATATATAGATATATCTTGATTCATAAAAACTTTTGTGGATCTTCATTCCATAAAAGGTCTGCCATTAACTAGTACATAAGACTTGGTAGAATGCTACAAGACATAAGCCAAGCGACCAAACCCCATTAATAACACCATATTTCCGGACACTCCCAACTAAGTATCAGTCTCTTCCCTTTTAATTTTGTACCAATCTACAATGGCATTCATGATTAAAGATCCATTAAGAATCTTTAACAAAAGCATATTGTTCGATACTAACCACCGAGCCTACCACCTTAGTCAAACGATTAGCCAATAGTTTAGCGCTATTCTTATACCATAAGGCAAGCCAATCAAGCTAATTAGACCGAAATTTTTAACCAACAACGGGCTATATACTTTAGAAGTCAACGAAATGAAAAAGAGAAATAACATTTCTTTCGAATCCTTGAGTTATGTTAAAAAGTCTGTCACAAAGCCATAGTATTGTATACCATGAGATCCCAATATCTACAAAGCAAAAGAGAATCTATCAAAGGCCTTGCGAATTTTCACTATCACAAATTCACAATATATCACTATACAATTTTTTTTCTAATTTATTGAGCTGTGAAATTATGCTTTAATTACAGGATTTTAGAACAAATTTGTAAACAAAAAATAAGAATATATTTATTTGCATATATCATGTTCGAATTATACATGTTAAGTGTATCAATTTTCGAATCGATTAAAAACTGAAGAGGTAGGTCCCAGCAGAGCCCAGTTGGACCCGCAAGACTCACCTTTAACAGGGACGTCTGCGCAACGACCAACTGCTCCCGCAGGACCCACCATGCTCAGAGAAAACCTTACGCGCAGTACGCCAGCTGTACCCGCAGGGAAAGCCTCCCAATGGTGAAGTACCCCGCTTGTTCCCGCAGTTGCGGATACAAGCCATCAGGGAAGGCTACCCGCACTGACAGCAAGGCTACACGCATAAGGTACTAGCTACTTCAGTAGTCACATGAAGGAATGAGCAAGGCGGGAATAATCCCGCCTAAATGAGCCAGTCCGTATGCTTCTGGAAGATCTTTTGTACTATACCTACTAAGGTATGGACAGAACAGACGATCTGACCAGAACAGCCCATGAACCAATCACAGGGTGACAGCTCACCGACAACAGTACGAGGAGGAGCACCCTCTAGTACTGTTTGTCACTATTAGCCGCTGCCTACTCACCAACCCTTACTATGGGACGTGCGCAGCCTACAGTTGGTGGAACAGTGCATAGCCGGCAGTAAAGGAACAGTATACAGCCGACCTTGTTACTGTCGGCCGTAGTCTATCCACCAACCAGCATGGCCTGTGCGTAGTCCACTGTTGGTAGAACAGGAATACTATTCAGCCGGCTGTACCTTCTAGGAAACCTACCTTCGGCTATAAATACTCCAACACCTTGGAATGGTAAGGACATCATCTGATATTTCATTCTTATCTAGCAATCTCTTAATATACACTTATATTCAGAGCAATCTAGTCTGATTCTCACGCCGGAGGGTGGTCACAAGGAGGAACCCCCCCCCCCTTCTCAGTGACGAGCTTACGGTGTCTGTTTTGCAGGTCACCTGAAGAACAACCTTCTCTGCTGGACCTCATCCTCGTGGGAAACATTACTTAGCCCCCAGATTATCCGTAATCTGCCCCGGGTCACTTAGTGTTTCTTCATTGGCGCCATCCGTGCATAAAAGCTAGAACTAATTCTTAGTTTTTTCAAAAATTTCTGAAGAAATGGTTAACGTTACTCCGGTCCCAAGGCCAGTAAGCGACCAAGAAACCCCGGTAACCACAACCCCAGCAACTGGGGGGAACACCGGCGGTTATACAAATTTTACGAACACTACCCCGGTTACCCAAGCCGGGGCAAGTGCAGTAAACAATATTCCACTGGGGTTCACTGATGCCCAGTTGGAGAAACGAACGAGAGTCCCTCGCCAAACACTAGATCAAGTTAAGGCGTGGGCCGAAGCACGTCAGAAAGAGTTCCAAGCTGAGTTGGATGAACGCTTGCGTTCAGTTCAACAGGCTGACGAATTCGGCAGTACTCGCCAACATCTCAATATGAACAGTGAGTGCGAGTACTCAGACGATGAGCGGGAAGAATCCGATACCGACGCAAACCCTCGCCATAAGGCAAAAGGGAAGCGTAAGGAAACAGACTTCCAACCGACAAGGAATTTTGGGGAAGCCTTTAAACCAACGAATGCGAAGAGAAACCCGCGTGACTTCTCCAAAACCTTTAGACCAACTGCTGCAAATGCAGGAAAGTCAAAGTTTGCAAGGGACATTGCGGAAGCAATCGCCCCGAGAAGTGCCAAACAAATGTCCAACATCGGCACTTATGATGTCTATCCGACCCAGACGACCACTTGAACAGATTCATTGCGGGGGCAACCGTCAGTAACTGGACGGAACCCACGTGGTGTTATATGTTCCAGATGACTCTGGTTGGAGCGGCCAGGGCATGGTTCAATCGTTTACCGGTCCATCACATCTATGATTGGGCGGACTTTCAGAACAAGTTCAGCCAACACTTCAGCCAACAAAGGAAATATACTGAGGAACAGTGGACGATCCTCAACTGCGTTAGAGAGGAGGATGAATCTTTACTAGACTTCATCACTCGCTTCAACTCCAAAAAGCTAAGTCTGGGCAACATAAGTGAAGATCTTGTTCGCGCCGCTTTCATCCAGGGCGCCGAATACCCAGAGCTTATCCGCACATTGACGGGTAAGGACGGCATGCCATCCACATGGGATGCCATCATGACGGCGGCCAAGCGCTTTGCCGAGACGGAGAAGCAACTGGGAAGGGATCTTCCCCAGAGTACACACCTCTACACGCAAAGGACTAGAGAAAACAATGTTCGGATCGCCCGGCAGAACAAAAAGAGGAAGCTAGGTATTTGGCAATCAAGGGTAAACTTTGACACCTCATCCAGCTCTCACCCTCTTGTTGGCGGAAGAAATAACACACACCCTTCAAGCCAAAAACACCGGTGGACGCCACTCACCAAAAGCGTCACGGAGATATTTGCCACTGAAAAACTACCATGGCCAAAAGCTCCAATGATCCGGCAGCGACCTAATGCGGATCAGAGCAAATCCTGTGACTTCCACGGGACAAAAGGTCATAGTACGGAAGAGTGTACATCCTTGAAGGATATTGTTGAAACATTCGTCAAGGATGGAAGACTTGCACACCTTGTGGCATCAATCAAGAAGGGAGGAAGGAACGATAACCGGTACCGAGGCAACGGACGAAAGCCCGTTGACATCAGCATCAACATGGTTCATGGTAAGATCAGAGGAAGAAAAAGGCGAACGACAGAACCATGTGCGTGGAAGGAAGCTGAGGTGCGCTTCCCGCGAGTGCCAGGAGGACCCAGCAAAGAAGGCCCTATCGTCATCAAAAGCCAGCTGGGGCACTACATCACTTCTCGCACTCTTGCTGACAACGGCGCCTCGTCAACGGTGATGTACAGGCAGTTCTTCGACAAGCTAGATGACGAAGACAAGGAACGCCTGGAAACGATCCACGCCTCGATGGAAGGGTTCGATGGCAGCACAAACACCCCCTGGGTATCCTATCTTTCCCCGTCACTCTTACGGACGGGAATCACTCACGCACAGAAGACGTGGATTTTGTCGTAATGAGGAAGCCACACCACACGTACGACATTCTCTTCGGAAGAGACGGGATGGCAAGATTCAACGCCGTGGTATCCTCAGTCCACGGCATGATGGGATGGCCAACAGCTGAGGGTGTAGCGATGATCACCGGCATTCCCCAGGTATGCATCGCATCTGTCTCATCTAAACCCAAACCAAAGATGGCTAAACCAACCATCACCGAACCAGAAAGATGGGCCTTCAATGGCAAATACCCTGACCAGGCCGTTTCCATTGGCCCAACAGTTGTTGATCCCACACGCACCTTACTCAAGCGCTTATTACAGAAAAACGCTGACATCTTCGCATGGACACCAGCTGACATGACTGGTGTACCCCGAAGTAAGGCAGAGCATAAGCTCAAATGCGATCCGGCTGTTACGCCAATCGTACAAAAGCGCAGAGTAATGGGACCAGAACAAACTAACGCGTGTAGAACCCAAGTCAAGGAACTCCTTGACGCAGGCATCGTACGCGTTAGTAGATATCAAAAATGGGTTGCAAATCCCGTTATGGTACCGAAGAATAACAAACAATGGCGCATGTGCATAGATTTCAAGGACTTAAACAAAGCATGCCCCAAAGATTGTTATCCGTTACCCGAAATTGATCTTAAGGTGGATTCGTTAGCACCGTTTCGCCTTAAATGCTTCCTGGACGCGTATAAGGGGTACCATCAAATCCACATGGCCGTTGATGATCAGGACAAAACCGCTTTTCGGACGCCCGATGGCACATTTTGTTACCAAATGATGCCATTCGGACTTAAGAATGCCGGGTCCACATACCAACGCCTGATGGACAACCAGTTTCATGCCCAAATTGGGAGGAACTTGGAAGTCTACATGGATGACTTGGTCATCAAAAGCCCTGACGCAGAAGCGATGTTGAAAGACATCGAAGAAACTTTCAACACGCTTAGGAAGATAAACATGAAACTCAACCCGGGCAAGTGTGCCTTTGGAATGGAAGAAGGGAAGTTCTTGGGGGTCATCGTCACTAAAGATGGCTTCAGAGCGAACCCTGAAAAGGTCGAAGCCATTATCAAAATGGAATCACCTACTACCATCAAACAGGCTCAGACACTGAATGGACGACTAGTGGCACTTAATCGCTTTTTGGCAAACCACGCGGATAAGTCGTTTCCTTTCGTGTCAACGTTGAGAAACTGTTTAAAGAAAACGCACTTCCGCTGGACACCAGAAGCGGAAGCAGCTTTTCAAGAGATTCGGTCACGATTGATCGAACTCCCAACGCTCACAGCACCAAAAGCGGGAGAGGAGCTAATCCTAAACCTTTCCGCAACAGATAGAGCAACCGGGGCAGTCCTGCTAGTAGAGCAAAAAGGCATCCAGATGCCAATCTATTATGTCAGCCGTATCCTAACAGACGTAGAAACCCGGTACTCTACCCTCGAAAAATTAGTCTTAGCACTTATACACGCTTCACGCAGGTTAAGACGATATTTTCAGGGTCACCCAATCACCATTCTCTCCAACTTCAAACTTGCAAACGTTCTACGCAAACCCGAGTTATCGGGACGCCTAGCCAAATGGGCAATTGAGTTGGGGGAGTACGCGATAAAGTATTAGCCAAGACCAGCCATAAAAGGCCAGGTTTTGGCCGACTTTATTGCGGAAGTGCCTGCATCGCGGGAAAAAGAGTGCCAGGAAGATGCTCAACCCTCTCCAGCACAAGACATCAATGATGTCTGGCGACTCTACACTGATGGAGCAGCCAGTAACGAGGGTTCAGGCGCAGGGCTGAAACTAATCAACCCAGCAGGCCAAGAATACACTTACGCTATTCGACTGGATTTTCCAAGTACGAATAACGAAGCCGAGTACGAGGCATTCTTGGCTGGGCTGAGAATTGCGCGTAAGATGGGAGTGAAACACTTGGAAGCCCACGTGGATTCCATGTTAGTAGCCAATCAAATCAACGGGACGTACACGGCCGTGAACGACACAATGGCCCTGTACCTCGCACAAGCAAAAACCCTTATGCGCGATTTTAACGATTGCAAAGTCATACACGTCAAGCGTAGTGAAAACAAATCTGCGGATGCGTTAAGCAAGCTTGCATTATTAGCCTTCACCCACTTGGGAAAGGACATCCGCATTGAACTCCTCGAGGCACATTCGGTCCCGCACAAGGAAATTTGTGTCATCCAAACCGGCATAGAAACGTGGATGACACCAATAATAAAATACCTCGCGGCAGGTACACTACCAGAGTCAAAAACACAGGCAAGAAAACTACGCTGTAAAGCATTGAATTATCAACTCATCGATGACATCCTTTACAGACGTAACTTTCTTGGCCCACTCTTAAGATGCGTGGACAACCAAGATGCTGACTACCTCCTAAGAGAAGTACACGAAGGCATCTGTGGAGTACACGCAGGTCCACGCGCTGTTGTAGCTAAGCTAAACAACGCGGGATACTTTTGGCCAGGGATGCATACAGATGCGCTGGCATACATCAGAAAATGCAGGTCTTGCCAGCTCTACGCACCCAACACGCACCGCCCGAAGAATGAACTTGTTCCAGTCACCTCTTCATGGCCATTTCAGAAGTGGGCCATCGATGTGACAGGCCCATTTCCTACAGCAGCAGGAAATGTTCAGTTCCTAGTGGTAGCCATCGACTACTTCACCAAATGGATAGAAGCAAAACCCTTAGCCCAAACAACCGCGAAACATATCAAAAAATTTATTTGGGAATTTATTATTTGTCGTTTTGGACTTCCACAGAATTTGGTGAGCGATAACGGCACCAACTTTGCTGACAAGAAGCTACAACAGTGGCTGAAAGAACTTCAAATCACCCACACCTTTACCTCAGTGGCACACCCGCAAGGTAATGGTGAGGTGGAAAGAGCAAATAAGAGCATCGTCGAAGGCATAAAGAAAAGACTCTTGGAACACAGATCCGGCTGGGTGGACGAGCTTTCGCACGTCCTTTGGGCAAACAGAACGATGAAGAAGGCCAGTACGGGAGAAACCCCGTTCAGTCTCACTTATGGCACTGAAGCCATGGTCCCGGTCGAAATTGGTTTACCCTCACCAAGGGTCTTGATTCAGCCAGAAGACAGTGATGCGGAAAGACGGTTAGACCTTATGCTAACCGAGGAACGCAGAGACTTAGCCGCAGTGCGTGAAGAGAACTACAAGCGACAAATGCAAAAGTACTACAACACGCGGGTAAAACTTTGCAACTTCAATGTAGGAGACTACATACTGCGTAACAACGAGGCTTCGAACCAAGAACGCCCAGGAAAGCTGGCCCCGGTCTGGGAAGGGCCATACATTATCAAAGAAGTTCTGGGAAAGGGCGCATACCGGCTCGAAAGGCTCGATGGCACTCCCATCCCAAGAACATGGAATGGAGCTCAATTACGCAAATGTTATATGTAGATCAATTCCAAACTTGTAAAGGCCTAGAGCCACTTCTAATGGAAATGATTCTCCTTTCACAATGTGTTGATAGCCTTACCTTTATACTTATGAACTTCCCACACTGATGTGCCGGTATTCACCGCATAAATAGGGGAAGAAGTAAGTCGTTACGTGTGGAAGGTGGCAAAACCCGCATAAACACAACGGTAAAAATTTCAAGTTTTAAGGAAAACCTCCACGCAGGTTAGATGTAAGTGAAGTTTAGTCATCCTTGTAAGTGCAAGTGACGGTCTTACCCGCACAATCACGAACAAGGAAGCAAAACTTCAACCTATTATCTATCACGTCCAAAGGTTAACTTATTCTGAACACTTAGAAAATTTCAAAGGAAAAGATGAGGAAAACTTCCACGCAGGTCAGATATAAGTAAAGTTAAGCCATCCTACTAAGTGTAAGTGACGGTCATACCCGCACAATCATGAAAGAGGAAGCGAAACAAACTTATAATTTGCCACGTTAAAAAGTTAACTTATCTAAGTACTAAAGAAATTGCTAAGTTAGATCAAAACATGCGTAAAATAAACAAGGCAAGGAATTAACACAATCTTTATTCCATCAAATTCAAATATTACAAAGATTGCTGGGTGCATACCCGCATACAAAAGAAGCTATACAAAAACAAAATCTACGCTAATGGTGGAAAAGGATCTTCAGGATCATGCTTCAGGACCACTTCCACTTGGACCTGCACCATCAGTAGAGCGTGGCGGTTCAAGGAAAGCTTTAAGAACAGCTAGCCCATCATCAGCAGCAGCGACTTCGTTTACCTTCTCCACCACCGGATGCGGGAAGGCGGCATACTGATTCACTGCTTGGTCATAAACAGCTTCAGTATCCACATCATACAAAGGGAAGTTGGAAGGCGGAATGCCTTTCTCAACAAACCCTAGACCAAGCAGGAAGCCGGCCTTTTCCCCATCCTCATGAGAAGCGTTGAGGGCTGTGCTCATAGCATCGTCATAAGACGTTTCCGTGAAAACCCGATGCACAACCTACAAAAAGAAAAAAAAATATACAAGTATCAAAACCTTTTCTATTTACAAAGAAAAGCGTAAAGACATGAAAAGCTTACCTGAGACAACGCTTCTCGAAGAAGCCATTCCTTGGCAACCAGAGCTTCTTGGAGGGCGGCTTGAGCTTGGGTACAGGCGCGTTTGGCTTCACTTTTATTCAGGTTGGCAAGCAACACTTCCTTTGCAGCAGCCTCTTCGACGCCCTTTAGCTTCCGCTCAGTGTGGTCAAGCACGCCCCTCTGGTCCAGGATCTCTTGGAGCTTCTTCGCGTCCTCCATCGCCAAGGCATCATGAGCCTGTTGGAGCGCCTCTAATTTAGCTTTAAGTTCCTCATTCTCGAGGCGTAGAGGCTCAGCAACAGCTTCAGCCTTGGTGTCCCTTTCAGTTGCGTTCCTAGCAGTTTCCTTAGCCAGCCGAATCTGTTCGTTAACAGCTTGGGCAGCCTTGGAACGGGCCTCGAGACGGGCCTGAACCTCAACTTCAAGGGCCTTGAACGCCTTCTCCTTCTCCGCAGCCGCGGCGGAGAGCCTCCTATTCTCCTCCCGGACAGCCCGCGCCTGAGCTACTTCTTGAATGCGAGCTGCTTTTAACTTGTCGTTTTCACGACAAAGCAGCTCGACGCGCGGCTGCATCCGGGCCAGGAGAACCCGAAGCTCATTGGTTAGCCTACCTTCCTGGTAGCTAGCCATGGCTTCCCCCAACGCACCACTGGGAGCTGCGTGACGAGCCCACTCCACGCACTCCACAGGTGTGCGAAGGGTTGTTCCTCGGCGAATGTTCCATCGAGGAACATACACTTCATTGGAATCCGACACTGCAAAAAACAAAAAGCAGTTAGGAAAAGATGATAAAAAAAAAAATAGGCCAAAAGAACCCTACGCACCTGTAGGGTCAATAACAGGCCGATAGCCGCCAAACCCATCACCTGAACCCAAGGGAAATCCGTCCAAGAGGTCAGGTAGATGGGAAGGAGGCAGAGGTTGGCGAGAAGCCCCATGCATACCTGAAGGATCGGCCGTCGTTGCCGATGACGGAGGAGGCATGGTGAAGGCCGCCGCGGCCGCCGCGGTCGCCGCTGCGGAGTCCGCAGCAAAAGTAACCGCCGGCTCAGTGAAAGATGCGGTAAAAATGGCACTGACAGCCGGCGGTGATGTCATCACAGCTAGAACAGTTGGCTCAATGGAATGAGCAACTGAACCAGCGGAAGCAGGCGCAGCCGCCTGGGTCGTCGCCTCAGGTAGGCTGACCAAGCCTACCGTCATGGGCGGGGGGGGGGTACTCCTCCCCGCTCCACCCTGGAATGCGTCAACATCCACGCCTGCACAAAGAAGATAAGTATTAATGATGGAAAGCTATGCAGTTAAAAATATAGTTTGTACTTACGGGTTTTCTTGAGCCTAAAAGTGCGGACAGGCGGGGATGAACCCGATGGAGCCGGCCTCTTCACGCCGGTCACCGTTGTCATCCTGGGCTCTCCGGAGGTGACAATCGTCGCAGCCTCCGGAGCAGTGGTCTTATCACCACCGGGGTTCCCCGCCACCTCCTCGCTCTCGGCCTCTGAGTCAGACCGAGGCACTGGATCGGCAGTGGAGGCCACCTTCTTCTTCCGCACCAACGGAGGACCATCTGCGGATTCCTCATCAGAACATAAGATTAGAGGAATTCCAGCAGAGGTTTCAACATTGAGGGGTCGAGGGTTGAATAGCGCCTTACCTGGCCGCCTGGCGCTCAGGATCTCGTGGCCTAGCGGGTAGACCTCCACGAACCGATCCGCCGTTTGTTCTAGGATGGGCAACTCGTTCTCATCTAGAGCACGAGTACCCATCCGAGCGGGACTGTCAGCCTCCCGCGGATACAGGAGCGACTGCAAGTCGTTCCCCTCTGAAATAAACAGGAAAGAAGTTAGAAGAGATTCTAAATCAACAAAAAGAAACAGAGCATACCGTAAGGAACAGAGTTCAAACCGTATTCGAGGATGATCGGGATCTTTCGCGCATCCGCATCCTTCCACACCCGGCTCATCCCGAGCATCACCATCCCGGACTCCGCAAACCGGTAAACCGGAGATTGGACTCGGGATATCTTCGAGAACCATTCCGCCTCCTGGTAGTTGGAGGCGTGAAGGCTTGGGAGAGCTTGCCCATTCTTAAATTTCATGGCAAGGGGGATGGTGCGAGCGGAGATGTAGAAGAACTCCCGCTTCCACGAACGAAGACTGCGCTCGGTTGCGCAAATCTTCAAACCCTTGATTCGGGTTATCAGCGTATACCACCCCTGGATGCACCTCCAAGAGTAGAAGGTCATCAGGCGGTCGACGAAGGGCTCAATGCCCAGAATCCGGCACACCCACTCGAAGTGGCGAATCTTCGCGATCGCCATCGGGTGCACCTCGGTCAGGTGCAGACCGTGCCTTTCCAGGACACGGTACACAAACTTTGTCAACGGGAACCTAAGATTCCCATAGACAAAGAATGCAGCATATACCCCGATCTTGCCTCTGGGGGCATCATACACCGTCTGATGGGGTTCAGGAAACTCAGGCTCGAGAGACTCGAGCATGAACTTCCTGACGATGTACTGATATAGATCGACAGGCAAAGCACACTGGCACTCGCCAGCAGTACTCTTGTCATCACCGTACACCCCAGCTTCCTGGGCTGTAGCCTCAAGATCGTGAGACGACATCTTGCAGATATGAAAGAAAACTATTTCAAGAGAATGCTCGACTGAAAAGATGAGTATTCGTCGGAAATCGTTTTGAAGATGAAGAGAAAAGTGAAAGTGTGGATTACAAAGAACCCTCTCCCCCTTTATATACTAATCGCAATTAATGCGATGAATTTAATGCGGAAGAGAGAGAAATCGAAGGTGCAATGAAACTATGACACGTGGCAAAAAGCAAGCTGGCAACAGCTGTTGAAAGGACGCGTACCATTAATTTCGCGACCACGCGCCCGAAAAATCGCGCCCACGCGCCTGAAAAAGCGTCTGGAATGACCAGGTACTGTCACGTCACCATAACTTCCTGCACGTCCTGACACAGTCAGAAGAAACCGTCGCACGACGTTTCAGCAGTTTGGACTGTTCTTATCCTTTCACCAACTCTTCGAATTTCAAAAATTTCAAAAAAATAGATTCAAAAGTAAGCGGGAAAATACCACTTACCTTGGCAACCAAGTAACTGTAAGACAGGTGCGGGTACAGTGTTAAGGCAAAACCTTTCACATACTTAGCACCCGCAGGGAATTGACGCCAGGAATACCTTGGAAGTAAAGTAACCGTAAGACGAGTGCGGGTAAAGTGTCAAGGCAAAACCCTTCACATACTTAGCACTCTGCAGGGAATTCAAACCAAGAAGGATCTTCTCGGCCATGCTTGCGGAAACGGGAATAACATCCCCGCATGACGGGAACGTCGAGAACTATATTGTCTGAAACTCCAAGATGGAATTGGTGGTTTTAGCATAATTGATCACTATGTTGAAAACTACCAAAACCCCATGGAGAATCCACACAAGTGGGACTCAACGCTCCTGACTTGCGAGGAGGTTACAAACCTACCCGCTTCATACCCAAAGATCAAGCAGAAAAGTCGGGAATTTCTGCGTGACATCAGGAAAACCGCGGGAAGAATCCCCACGGAAAACCTTAAAACTAAAAACCCTTTTCAAAACCCCTTACTAGTCCAAAAGTTCACCTCACTTATTAATAATTCATGAGAACATTGGACTGGGGGGACTTGAAGAGGTAGGTCCCAGCAGAGCCCAGTTGGACCCGCAAGACTCACCTTGAACAGGGACGTCTGCGCAACGACCAACTGCTCCCGCAGGACCCACCATGCTCAGAGAAAACCTTACGCGCAGTACGCCAGCTGTACCCGCAGGGAAAGCCTCCCAATGGTGAAGTACCCCGCTTGTTCCCGCAGTTGCGGATACAAGCCATCAGGGAAGGCTACCCGCACTGACAGCAAGGCTACACGCACAAGGCACTAGCTACTTCAGTAGTCACATGAAGGAATGAGCAAGGCGGGAATAATCCCGCCTAAATGAGCCAGTCCGTATGCTTCTGGAAGATCTTTTGTACGATACCTACTAAGGTATGGACAGAACAGACGATCTGACCAGAACAGCCCATGAACCAATCACAGGGTGACAGCTCACCGACAACAGTACGAGGAGGAGCACCCTCTAGTACTGTTTGTCACTATTAGCCGCTGCCTACTCACCAACCCTTACTATGGGACGTGCGCAGCCTACAGTTGGTGGAACAGTGCATAGCCGGCAGTAAAGGAACAGTATACAGCCGACCTTGTTACTGTCGGCCGTAGTCTATCCACCAACCAGCATGGCCTGTGCGTAGTCCACTGTTGGTAGAACAGGAATACTATTCAGCCGGCTGTACCTTCTAGGAAACCTACCTTCGGCTATAAATACTCCAACACCTTGGAATGGTAAGGACATTATCTGATATTTCATTCTTATCTAGCAATCTCTTAATATACACTTATATTCAGAGCAATCTAGTCTGATTCTCACGCCGGAGGGTGGTCACAAGGAGGAACCCCCCCTTCTCAGTGACGAGCTTACGGTGTCTGTTTTGCAGGTCACCTGAAGAACAACCTTCTCTGCTGGACCTCATCCTCGTGGGAAACATTACTTAGCCCCCAGATTATCCGTAATCTGCCCCGGGTCACTTAGTGTTTCTTCAAAAACCAAGTACATAGTAACATTATATTACATTTTATTTACCACAAACAAATATTTACAACATAAAAACACAATCCTAAATACAAATCACAATATAATAAAACATAACTCTAAATACAAATCACTACCTACGAAAAAGAAAACCCATAAATAATAGATATTAACAAAACAACTAGTAAATGATCTTGCTGCGTTGCAACGGGAATGTTAATACACATTAGTTTGCGCGTCGTAAAAAGAGCGTTGATAAAACACAATAATAATAAAGTTTGTCCTCACGTTATAGTGGCTCAATTTCAATAAATTTATATCGAAACTTATGTCGAAATAAATTTGTCTTTGTAAAAACTAAGTTGTCGTGGATAAAACATAATATATTATATTTCACACACGTGCATTGGTCGTGCATTGCATGACCTCGGTATTAGATCAAATTTATATCGGATCGTACGTAGAAACATTGTCATTTGTATCTAAATTTGGAATAATATTAAGCTGCGAAAAATAGTTAAAAATATATAATATTTGATCTAGATCGGTTTTAAACGAAACTTATGTTGAAACGTAAATAAAAATAAGCATTCACAATGGTATATTAGAAATTTAAGAAAAATAAAGTATATAATATTTGTTAGAGAAAATAAAATATTGGTTGTGCTTATGAATATTAAGTTTTAGTGAGTTGGCCATTCAAAAAAAAGTGAGTAAACTAAAACTTGAGAATTAATCTTTAATATAATAAACAAAAATAATAGTTGTGTCACGTGGCTCCTACTTGGCCTTTTTTGTGACAAGTGACACAATGATTTTTTAAAATTTAAACTCCTAAATTTCTAATTAATGCAATAATAAACCTACCATAAATATAGACAATTAGTATTTATTCTCAATTATATAAAATCAACATGTGGGCTGTATAAAGAATTTCCCATTTAGGTTAACAAATTAAATCAAGTTTTAAATTTAAGAACATTTCTGAAAAATTCTGCGTAATGTCCATTGCAATTCGTAGGGGGGGGGGGGGGGGGGGTGGGTTAATTTAAGAGAAAAAGACAATTGATATATTTCATATGACCATGCAATTAATTACGTGTATGTATTTTCTTAAATATATACAATTTTTAGCGGCAAAAGCGTCTTCAATATTTTATTTGTAATATAACCAATAAAAATATGATACTTATCTGGACCATTTTTGTACTATTTGACGACTTAAATACTTAATTTTTAAAAGAAAATTATATCTCATCAAAAGTGATCTCATAAAAAACAAAAAAGAAATCAACAATTTTAAAAGACAATGCATCAGGTTATCATGTTTCAGTGCATTAATTATTGTGTACAACTATTCGCTATTAAAAGCATTATATGTTATTCATATTGGTTTTCGCTATTAAAAACATTACATGTTATTCATATTGGTTTTTTCCAGTTCAAAGCAAATTTTTCCGATTTGTAAATAACCGGCCATTTTTTTTTGTGTTTTTTATGCACTATTTATTTAAAAATGGATAAAAAGAAAATATTATTGCAAGTCAACCCTACCCATCTATTTCAGAACTTATTAAAAATGATGTTCTTTAATCTTTATATAGCACACTAAAGTTGATTATATAAGACTGCTCTTAAATAATCTTTTCTCATTGATTAAACCACCTTATAGATTAACTTTGTAACACACTTTAGGCGCGGGTTGTTCTCAAAATTTTAATTTTAATATATTTTTTATATAAGATTTTTCTAAATGTTCATTTCAGAAAAGCATAAGTATCTAATAGGACTTCGTTTTTCTAATAATTTGATTAATCTTGGTTAAGTCAATTCAAAAGTGAATCGTTTTGATTTGTTAACTGACTATACCGACTATATGTTTTTTAGAGTTATTTGTTTTTTAATTAACTCTAACTTTAAGCTGATAAAATGTGCATATGTTGTTTGTAACTTTTTTCATATTACTTCTTGTGATATATATGTGCAAGTTTAGGATGAATATATGTGCATATGTGGATGTTCTCTTTCTTCCGATAACCATATTAGTTTTGTGGCTAAGCTGCTTCATGAATTTGAAATTATTATCCAGTAGGCAGCCGCAAACTTGATATATAATATTTGACTCATTCTAATTTCTGCTACCATCACAATCTAACTTAGGGTTACTTTAGGATAACTTGTGTTAAGGCCCAACGAGCCAAAACCTTAAAACCAAACTGTTGGTAACAAAACAGTTTTAGTTTTCAATAATAAAAACTACTATTGACGATTTGGCTTGTGGTTAACCTAAAAACAAGACCGTAAACAACCTTAGGCTTTACCTTAATTTAGTGGATATCAAAATAGGTTTTGGTAACTTTTGCAGATCTCTTTTAAGATCAAGATCTTGTGTACCATATTAAGAACAATTGTGACTTTATTTAGTCCGACGTAAAGCAAACAAAACTTGATCAAAATGTTTTTCTAAAGTTTTCAATGTTTCTATAAAAGATCTATGTAAAATGTGCTTACATAAAAGCATTAATATTCAATAATAATCTTTTTATCAATAATATTAATTACAAAGTATCATTATCTTATTCATATTGTTGTTTATTTTACTCATTAGAAATACATTTATCTTAACTCAAATCAATTGGTTTAAAAGTAAACAAATAAAAAAAGTAGAATAAATCATATGTCTTGATTTTGGTTACTTGATGTGTTATTTTTACAATCTACTCAGAATGCGAAGAGCCTAAAGACAAAACTTAGACTTAGAGTCATTCTTCAATATCTAAAAATAAATGAAGAAAAAGAAATTTGAGAGTAATAATCGTTTTATTGAAGATTCAGAACAAAAAAAAAATACAAATAGATATTTGCATGTATTATGTGCAATTTGATATTTTATAGCCTTTGTTAAGAACATAAAGATAAAAATGAAGATAACAAATATATGTTGAGATAGATACGGTAAAGTTACAAATAAAACGTTAAATGTTATATACAAATAATAATTAGAGAATTAGGAATTTCTAACATGTGTCTATTTCATATTGCTTAGTATGTAATTTATTATACCGTGTAATAGATATTTATATAAACAGTTTACAACTCATTTTGTGTATTTCATAATGTATCAATTTTTTAAATAAATTTATTTATTTCAACCCGTGTAACATACGGGTACCTAACCTAGTATATATATATATATATATATATATATATATATAACATCATCTCATTTATAAATTTGAATAAAAATACAAAAAAGTATTTTCTTTTTCACTCCATATAGAATCCCTGCCCCATATCTCATTCCTTAAATTTTAGAAAAGTTTATATGAGTTCCTTTTATTTAATGAAGACGTGTATGCTCATGTTCCAAAAGAGATGAGATGCGAAAGGTTTTGAAAATAAAGATAAATTTAAGAAATTGTGATTTTTAATTAAAAATAAGGAGTCGGAGACATGGAACCGCATTAAAGATTTTCAAAATCAATTTTTTAAAAAGATTTATACCTTTTGAATTAAACCGCGAAAACACGATCGAAAATTATAGTATGCGTAGATGAAATTTCATATTCAAATTCAATCTCATCCCTAAGATGTATCAAGAAAAACATATTACAAATCAAAGGAAATGATTTGCAGAATACGAATCAAAATTTAGGGAAATTGGTGATGAGTATTCTTGTTTTATACTATTGAGTGAAAGTAACATTTAGGTAAGAGATGAGAGGATATTACCATATTGTCCTTAGTGGTCTAAAAATGTCTGAAGACATGCCTCGTGAAATCAATAAACATTACATATACTAATTCATGGGACTTGGTTAAAATTTCAAAAGTGACAGCTACATCATTAAATATTTATAAAGTTTATTTATTTATTTATGTATTTTTATTAAAAAAATATAAGCTCCATAATACTAATTTTATTCTTACCTTTTTGTGTTGCTTTAAAATATAATCACCAACACTAGTAGAAAATATACCTTTAATGACACGTGAATCATGATACACAGTTATTTTATGACAAGTTAAAACCATGTGTCATTAAATATTGTCATCTGTTATTAAAATTTGAGAAAACAATGAGTCAGTGACTAGTATTTTTGCATGTCAACGTTTTAGTGTATCTGAGAGTTAAAAAAGAAAAAAAAGCACGCGCTAAACTTTGACTGTGCGTCATGTTTAAATGTCACTTTATAATTTCTAGGGTGGGTACAAAACACCGATTGTTCATCCCAATTACATAGTTACACACATTCTGGAAACCGCTCACTCCGATCAACTCTCATCGTCGATACACCTCTCATCATCATCACCGATTGTTGATTTTAGATTATGGCTCTGATTGTTGTTTACGGCTCTAATTGTTGATTTCAGAAACTGATTACTCACTATTTACGGTATAATTACTCACCGAGATTGATTAATCTATCAATTTTAGCCTTCAATTTTGCATAAATTGTTAGGTTTAATCTGTTGACATGATTGTTAGTTCGGTTTGTTGACATGATTGTTAGATTTAATCTGTTAATATGATTGTTAGGTATAATTTGTTGACATGAGTGTTGATAGTTAGGTTTAATCTCATGTTATAAGAATTGGGGATTTAGGTTAACTTTTGCTCTGTTGGACTAATCTCAGCGTGATAATTGATATGAATTGTACTTGACAATTGAGAATTAGTCATTTACAATATCCTATATTATTTCATATTGAATTCTATATAATTTTGAGAAAATAGTCTGTTTACTGATTGGTGATTTGTTATGTTCATGTTATAAGATTTAGGGATTTAGGTTAGGATTTGGTCAACTAGACTAATTCTCTGCTTGATAACTGATATGGATTGAACATGTTTTGCAGAAGTATTTAGTTATATTTAACTTTTGACAATTTTGCTAGAATTGAACCATTTTTAGGGGTTAAAAGGAAAAATGAACGAGAAGCATGAACGCTAGTGTGACTGCTCATTCAGTAACAAATTGCTTTGTTGAGTTTTGTGCCAACGGTATGATTGTTGCTGCAAACATGAGAGGTACGATTGTTGCTACAAACATGAGAGTATGATTGTTGCTACAAACATGAGAGGTACGATTGTTGCTACAAACATGAGACTTATACACTTATTTGTTAATATATATTTGGATTTGCTTGCTTACTATAGATTCGTGTCAGTACAATATGTTGGTAATTTGCCTCTGCTTCGCACACGAGTTGTAGCGTCATATAGTTTTTTTTCATAGGTTTGGTCTCTAACTTCTAAGTCCTTTTAAGTTTTAATTGTAGATATGGTTTGTTGAAAAATAGTCATCAAATGTCTATTTTTAACTACTGCACTTTTAGTAATATAAACCATTTAATGTGTCTATTAGCTTGAGAGTGACTCCATCTAAAGGGGGTAAAACTGGCAAGTTGGGTGGTTGGACGTGGTTCTCATGTTCCATATATTGATCTTCAAATAGTCCGTTGACCACTTGACCATACCCATGATATAGATTTAGAAGTTTATTTGTTGTAGCTGAAAATTTTGTTAACCCAATCCGAGTGGATAGTTAGTGGAATCAACCTAGTGCTGAAGAAATTGGTATAATGAATTGATTGTTGGAGCACTCGAATTATTTTTTAACTGTTGGTTCATGTCAATGGATTTGGTATATCATCTAAATAAAATTAATTGTTTTTTGTGATCTAGTCTTGCATGGACATCCACCATAGATGATCTTATTTATAAACTAACTTTATTAAACTTATACGAATCTATGTTACGATGACCATTTGTTATGTATTTATGTAGTGTCCATGTCAGTCGGGAAGCACCGAATGTGGCTACTTTATGCTAAAGTTCACGAAAGAGATAGTTGATGATATATTGGTCAATGACAATGTAAGCATAGTAGCCTTTTATATTTTCATTACTCTATCAGTTTAGTAGATCACGAAAGTAGGTTTAAGTGATAGTGTCAAGGTTGACTTTTTATGGTCAAAGTTGCAGATTAAGGTTGTTCGAAATGTGACATTAAATTCAGTATCAACAAACTAATGGAATTTTTCCCTAAACCTAGAATAAATAGTCTCCATAACAATAAGACACAAATTAGTTTTGAAATCACTACAACATGAGTATTTCTGCTGTAAGTAGACTCAATTTGCTTATGATTTTGATTTTGTATCCAGTTGTCGTAGAGTATATGCAAGTTGTCGTAGAGTATATGCAAGTTGTCGTATAGTATATGCTAGATCAGGTTATTAAGTTGCTTAATGAAATATATTATTGGTCACTTCTTTTGACAAAGCATTTGAACTTGATGTTTAACTGAATCTATTTATAAGTTAGAAATATTGAGTAAGGGCATTTAGCAATTAGGTTTTAATCTCTTCTCACTAATCTAAATTTTTTCTCAGGATGGGGGAGAGAACAATGAGTACACGGATGCTGATATTGATGGAATTCTTGAAGAATGGTCGACTATTTTGGCATCCTTTATCTACCGGTGAAAGTTAGTATCGATGTTAATGAAATGTTAACTTTGAAATATTGTTAATTTTGAATGTTTGTTAGTATTTTGTGGAATATTATATGAAATGGATTGTTGTGCTATATATGAATTTTAAGATGTTATATGTAAATCGATTCCAATTGTAAAAACAGGCCAAGGGTCAAATATGTATGGAAACGATACTCCGCATTTCACAAAACAAACCTTCTCATTTATAAGCAAAAATTTACAAGCGGTAAGCGCTTACGCCCAAACACAAAAAAAAAGGAGAAATACAGAAAAAGAACACAAAAGAAAAAGCCTAATCTACATCGTTGACACTCCTTCCAGAGTCAATGACCGAAATATCCTCTTGATCACCAGCAGGAGCAGTGGAAGGACCAGCCTGCGAAGGCTCAAGCAAATTCCTCAACAGCTGCACGCCATTCTCTTTCTTGGCATACTGAGCAACTTCAGAAAGAATAGGAAACGTGAGGGAATCATAGTCCGTCTCAGTAGCAGCATACTCCTTTTCCACGTCAATGGCGTGAAGGGCATAGGCCTCAAGTGGAAGGTTGTTGCACAAATGCGCAATACCATCATGAAAACCAGCCTTATGACCCAAGCTGTTGAGAAGCATTGACAAGGGCTCCAACGCAGCGCGTTAAATCATCATCACTAATGATGCGTTGAGCAACCTAAACAAAGGAAACATCATCAGAGTAAAAAAAAATAACAATAATAATAAGGGGGGGAAGAGCAACGAAAGAAGATAATACCTTGCAAATAGCATGCTTCAGCAACCAATCGCGGTCGGCAGCGGTGGCAGCAAGCTCAGAGGTCAAAACCTTAATGGCCTCCTCATTAGAAGCCAGCGTATCAGCCAACTTACCAGCATCCGCCTTCCTCACCGCGGCTTCCGTCTCCAACTCTTCAATACGCTTGCGAAGGTCAACGTTTTCACTCTCGAGTCGAGCGGAAGCCTCCTTGGCAGCAACATCGCGGGATCCTCAAAATTGGCGGGATACTCCAAAAACTCGGAACAGGTAGCGGGGATCCTCAAAATTGGCCCCACAATTAACCTTCCAGCGGGGGCGGAAAACTTGGCTCGCCTCCATGGAGTCGCGGGGATCCATATCTACATCCAATACACCCCCACTCAAACATCCGCTGAACCCGCCACTTGCTACTGCCTGGGATTTCGAAAAAATTTACCCTGCACTGTAGCACCAAGGAGAAAAGGAGGCAACGGCACAGCCTCATCACCATCAAGAATTAAAGTCTTATCCGGTGAGGACTGTCTTGATTTCAAAAAATCAGCGACAGAGAGACCCACTGATTCAAGACTAACCTTAGGCGATTCGTCCACAATCGCCTTCATTGGTTGCATAGACGACGCCGACAGCGAGACAACTGGAATTGACCCAGTTGAAGCACGAACAGTCGCCACAATGGTCTCGGCCTCAGACGGGCCAACCACACCCGCCATCATTGGCAAACTCAGCATCTGTACAGTTGGCCCAGCCTCCGACAAGCTGCCAACACTTGTCATCATCGGCAAACTGGCAAAAAGAGACGCCAGAGAAGATGTAACGTCAGAAGTTGCTGGAGAAACAATCGATGAAGAAATGGCCATCAAACCTGAAATAAACAAATAATTTCAGAGAAGGTCTAAGTTTGATCAAAAGAAAGAGTAGAAAAACATATACCTGACGATTTAACAAGACCACGCTTGACAAAACCGCCAAGACGAGGTTTCTTGACGGCACGGAAGACTTCTTCATCATCTTCATTAATCACAGGGGTGGGACCCAAATGGTGTGGAACAGTGAACGCCCCACCCGCTGAGGAGGAAGAGGAAGAAGATGGACCGGTAGATACGAAACTCGTATCCACAACGGTTCCAGAAGCTGCAGCTGCAGAAAACACATCAGTCGCCACCAAAATGGGAGTGGCAACCGATGTGGTTAGCGCAGACACAGCAACTACAGGCTGTGAATCTTTCGGCAAGGAGAAGCCAACAGAAACCTGGGCGGAGGTGGTTGTGGAAGACGCCACGCTGGCACTCACACCGAGTGCTTCAAGCAATGAAACCGACGACAACACCGGAACCCCAAAGGGAACGGCAGAGACCTCGACGACATCGTCATCATCATCCACGGTGTCTCTTGCGGCGGCGTCTATTGGAAACGCAACCGTCTCCCCACCACTGCGTTTTGCGCCCCTACCACTGCACTTAGGAAGGCGCACAACGTTAGATCGTCTACCTGAAAAGAAGAATGAAACGTTAGTAAAATAAACAAAGCAAACGGTGGAAACAGTTGAAGAACTTACCACTCTGAAGGGTAACAGAGTTAGGAGGTGGCAACGGCCACGAGGCAGGTGATCGCCCCATAGGAAGAGGAAACACAAAGTTTCGAGTGGTCCGAGTAAGGATCGGCTCTTCACGGGGACCTAACTCCCTTCGCCCCAGCATCTTAACGCCCTTAGCCGCAGGTTGCAGGAGGAGCATGTGGTCATCCACCTCTGAAGAAAAACAAGTTACGATATCAAAAAAAAAAATTTATAATAACAATAATAATAAATACTAACCTTGACCGCCATTAAGAATGACCGGTACGAAAGCCGCATCATCCCAGATACGGCTCATGCCGAATAACACCAACGCGCGCTCCGAATAATGACGGAGCAGAGACAGGCTAGCCTGCAAAGTGGTGAACCAGTCTGAACCGGAATAAGGAACCACTTTCGGCTCAGGAAGCTCTTTCACATCCGTTAAAAACATGGGGTGTGGCACCACACGAGCGGAGACGTAGAAGAATACACTCTTTCACTCATGCAAACTGGGTGGTGCATCCAGAGCAATGTCCTTTGCACCAGGGCGGGTGTGCAAGTTATACCATCCCTGGGCAAAATGCCACCGATAAAAAGCCGATAACCTATCAGCCGTCGGAGTAATACCGAGACAATGACAGGTATATTCAAAATGGCGAAGACGAGCCATTCCGAACGGATGAATCTGGCTAAGATGCAGCCCAAAAACACCCAGAACATCCACCAAAAATCGGGTAAGGGGAAAACGAAAATTGCCCAAAAAAAAATACTCCCGATACACGGCAATCTTGCCGGTAGGAGCCTCTCGAGCAGTCCTGCCAGGGGCAGGCAACTCGGGCTCATACTCAGGGCCAAGATTGTACACCCTGACAATATCGTTGAAGTCCTTGGCTGACATACAACAACCGACGAACTCCATAGAATTATTCTTCTTAGTCTTGGAGGTTTGGGAAGACTCAGCCATGAAAATAAAGAAGACAATAAGAAGAAATGAGAGAAGAAGAAAACGATGAGAAATGGTGCTTAAGGCGGTGTAACCTCCCCCTATTTATACTAATCACAATTAATAAGGGACAGGGGTACAAAAGGGATATTTAACACGTGGCCCAATCGGAAAGCACCACGATAATAACGTGACAGAGGGTATGCACTACAGCTGGGCGCGTCACCGGGATTCTCGCCCACTCGCCTGACACAGGTAGAAAGTCTGCAGGGCAGAGCAATCGTCGTCAAACTGTCACGTCCAGCAGTCGTTTCACTGAATTGCATTTAATTCACTCACCAACGCCAAACTACACGTCATCAACATAAAGGGAAACAAAAACGATAAGTGTTGGCAGAAAAGGTTACGCCAAAAATAAGCGCCAACATGGGATGATTAAATATAAATCACCCGCCAAAATAGGCGCAATAATGGGATGATTAAATATAAATCACCCGCTAAAACAGGCGCAATCATAGAATGATTTAAGAAATCACCCGCCAAAATAGGCGCAATCATGGGATGATTAAATATAAATCACCCGCCAAAACAGGCGCAATCATGGGATGATTTAAAGATAAATCACCCGCCAAAATAGGCACAATCATGGAATGATTTAAGAAATCACTCGCCAAAATAGGGCGACATCATGGAATGATTTAAAGATAAATCACCCGCCAAAATAGGCGCAATCATGGAATGATTTAAGAAATCACTCGCCAAAATAGGCGACATCATGGATTGATTTAAAGATAAATCACCCGCCAAAATAGGCGCAATCATAGAATGATTTAAGAATCACTTGCCAAAATAGGCGACATCATGGAATGATTTAAAAATAAATCACCCGCCAAAATAGGCGCCATCAATGAATGATTTAAGATAAATCACCCGCCAAAGCAGGCGCCAAAATGGGATGATTTAAGATAAATCACCCGCAGAAATATGCGACATCACGGAATGATTTAAGTATAAATCACCCGCCAATGTAGACTACCAAACGGGATGACCCAACATGAATCAACCGTCAACCAACGGTTACGACTAATGAAGTCACCCGTCCAATATGTGGAAATACCCACTAAAATAAACCAAACCAACAAGGAAAGAAGGTGAAAGCCAAAAGCCCATGATAAGTCCACAGCCCCCACTTCTTGAAGGAAGGGCGACTATGGACTAGGGGGGCTTGTAGAGGTAGGGTATAAAACCCACCATTTGGCTAAGTATGACACTAATTGCATACGCCGGGCGGAACACTAGGCGCCAGGAAGCCACTAACGCAAGGCGTAGTGCATGGCGCGAAGAGTGGAGTCCAATATAGCTTTTCCTGACACCCCGGGAATGGTAATGCAAAGGTCCCACCAGCATGGGACAAAAAGATGGTAACCCACATAGGGATAAACACCAAACCAATGGGGATTGGACAACACATAAAGGATGGTACAAACGGTACAATCAAATCCTTGTCAAAAGGCCATGATGCCCACCAACTTCCACCAACCACCACGACCGCACGAGTGGGGAATATTATTGGTGGAAAACCTGACAACGTGGTTGGTCACACTCTCTCTCCTCCGGCTATAAATACCAGTAAACCTCCAAATGGTAAAGCATATATACTCACTCTCACTATCACTATCAAATTATACCCTCTCGTATTATCAAATACTGATTCTCACGCCGGAGGGTGGTTACGAGAAAATCCCCCCTCATTCCTCGTAACGAGCTCACGGTGTTCTATTTTGCAGGATACACTTGTCTGCGCCAAGAAGGTTTTATAACCCATCGTGTAGAATACTTAACCATTACCCTCGGACTAACGTGTTAGACCTTGAGGGGTGGATTTGTATTTCTTCAGTAAGTTTAATCTCTATTATGCCTTGAAAGATATTGGAAGAATTAATGTTGAAGTTCATTATGAGAAATGTTAATTAGCGTATCTACGTTTCATATATGTAGAAAGTATCATGAAAACTTTAATTTGCAAATCTGACATGATTATGTTTTATGTAGATGGAGCTTCCATTGTACAAAATTCTTGCACAGTGAAGTACAAGCAAAAGGTACACATCAATTTTGTTAACATAATTCTTATGTGGCATGCTATGTGGTATTAAAGGAATGTTGTAGAAATACAAAATAATGTAGAAGAAATTCACCTAAAAGGTAATAGATAAATGTTTTCATTTGTAAATTGTTTACATTACTTTCCTATTCTTAAAACCAAAGTTAGGATTGGATGAGTTGCATTAACTTTACACCAATCTTAAATCATGTAACTTTATTTTTTTGAATTTGATTTTTAATTTGTTTGAAGCTTTAGAACTAATGTTATTTGTACTATGTCATGATTATGCTATCATATTAATTGAAATATATTAGACATTAAATCTGGTATTAAATAAATAACTAATGCATTAACTTTGCAAACCTTTTAAAACTTACACAATCAATTAACTTTGTATATTTGGAAACAATTTAGTAGTATCTCCAGGTTTACATTTCTAATTTTTTTATACATTTGTATATAATAAAACTTTATAACTTTTAAAACTTACAAAATCAATTAACTTTGTATTTTTGTAAACAACTAATTATTAGTCAATAAATTGGTTGTTTTGCTTTTTAAAACGAATGCAATAATATCTCCATGTTTACATTTATGATTTTTGTATATTTGTATATAATAATAATTTATAAACTTTTATTTTGGAGAAGCATTTACAACTTCTATGCATTAAAAATCTTTGTATTTTAACTTATATGATAATTCATATAGCCTCAAAATATATTTTTTTGAGGATTAATTTTAAATGTTAATTTAATTATTAAAATGTTAAATTAGGTTTATATAACTATATTAAGTATGGTATATGATATATTCTCTAATTTCATTATATAGTTTGAATTTTAAATAAGTATATATATATATATATATATATATATATATATATATATATATATATATATATATATATATATATATATATATATATATATAGGGGATGATTCAAGAGAGAAATCAAATTAATGCAAGAAGTGTAAGAAATGAATTTGTACCATTGATTATGTTTGATCTATAGTTCATAATGATAATGGCAATCTTGTAATAAATAACCAAATTATTTATAGGATTTTAATATAAAAAAGGTAGTTTTGTGTTATTGTTTTGTAATAAACGTTTTACAATCAGTGAGTTTCTAAAATTATGATGATAAATCTTATTTAATGCTTATTTTCCATAATCTTCCAATCACAAAATTCAAATACATACCAAGATTTGTCCTTATCTTAATTTTTTTGTCTCAGATTGCTAAAACACATGATGGTGTTCATGTTGAAACATCTACATTTGCAATAAGATTAAAAAATAGCGTGATTCAAGAAGTTATTTCAAAAAATGTTGTTTTCTTTAACTGCGATTTCGTAACAAAAAATGACTTCGGTGATAGTGTAGGGTTGCATTCTTTCTGTGTAGGTATACTTTTGATCCTTTGTATATTTTATAACAAACAGTGGTTGTTCACAAATATGATAAGATACATATACTGTGTAGGATGTTTTTTAATTTATCTAGGATATATTCAAATACCAATGAAAATACTTTTCTACTTGTGTAGGATGTATTCAACTTATGTTGGGGTATTGTTAATAAGAATGTTTTATTATATTGTTTAATTCAATTAATATTTGCATAAGATATATTCAAATACCATTGTGTATGGGTTCTTTAGTTTTGTATAGGAAGGGTTATCTATTTTCTTAGATTTTTTATTTGTGTAGTATGATTAACACTTGTGTAGGATGTATTCAAATACCATGGTGTATGGATTTATTAAATTTGTGTAGGAAATGTTACACGAGTTCTTTAATTTAGTGAAGGAAGGGTTATATGTTTATTTAGAGTTTTTATGTGTGTAGTATGATTAATACTTTTGTATTATATATTCAAATACAACTTTATATTATGGATTTGTGTCAAAACAAAAAAATTACTATTTGTACAATTAGTTTGTTTTATTTGTTCAAACGAGTAGAAATGTATATTTTGGATTATTGTTTAAAAATTGATTCTTGAGACGTGAATACTAAGAAAATGAATGGTGTTGACCAATTTTAGATAAATATATGGTATGAAAGATTATTTGTATTTTCTTAAATATGTTGAGATATGAAGAAAATTGAGACGGGTTTGCAAAGAATGACTTGTTGATTGACAAGAGTTTGAATGAAAAGATCTAAATTAAAAACCATTAAACTAAAAAAATAATAACTGTATAATTCAATTGGTTAGCATTATATAGTAATAATTCCAAATATAGAACAATCAAATTTGAATAATATAACCTTGTAATTAATTAAAAGAAAAATTTTGATTGGTTGAAAGAACTTCTCACACTTCTTGCAATAACTTGATTTCTCTCTTGAACTTAAACCTATATATATATTATTTTTTGCATCTTTAAAAATCTTTAAAATTTATATGAAATTGATAACCTTAAATGCAATCGAGAATAATATTTCTTCTTTGATTAACTAACCAAAAATATTTATGTTATTACCTCCATATATATACTTTCAATTTCACAATAAATTTCACCACACGTATTTTCATCAATTAAATTATGCAATTTCACATTTTTTCCGTAAGGTTCATTTCTATTTTCATATTTACAAACATATATAATCTAATTTTACATTCATTACTACTTACACATTCTTGTTATTATTTATAAATATTTTATTTACATGTTTTTTTGTTAAGTTAATTATATAACAGGGTAACTGAAAACAAGCTTATGTCAGAAAGACTTGTATTCCAAAGTATAATGTTTATCTTGGTGCGAACAAGGCGTTGATTATTAGGAAAACTTCACTATGAATCTATGATTAAAAAATTTTCCATTTAAATTGAAAGGAATGCACTTTTCATTTACAGTTTGTTTTGCAATGAACATTAATAGAAGTTAAGGTTAGTCTCTAGCAAGAGTTGACATATTGAAGAAACACTAATCGACCCCGGGCAGATTACGGATAATCTGGGGGTTAAATAGATGTTTCCCACGAGGGTTAGTTCCGGCAAAGATGGTTGTTCTGATGACCTGCAAAACAGACACCGTGAGCTCGTCACTGAGAAGGGGGGGTACCTCCTTGTGACCACCCTCCGGCGTGAGAATCAGACTAGATTGCTCTTGAATATAAGTGTATATTAAGAGAAATAGCTAGAGAGAAGATATCAGATAATATATGAAGATATAAGATCATAAGATAATGTGTTGTTACCATTCCAAGGTGTTGGAGTATTTATAGCCGAAGGTAGGTTTCCAAGCAGGTACAGCCGGCTGAATAGTATTCCTGTTCTACCAACTGTGGGCTACTCACGTGCCATGCTGATGGTTGGTGGGTAGGCAGCGGCTGATAGTGACCAGGCCGGCTGTGTACTATTCCTTTTCCACCAACTGCAGGCTATGGACGTGCCCCGACAGGGGTTAGTGAGTAGGCAGCGGCTGATAGTGACTTTAAGTACTAGAGCGTGCTGCCCGTCGTACTGTTGTCAGTGAGCTGTCGTAGCTTTGGTCAGATCTTTTGTCCATACCTTGGCAGGTACAGTACAAAAGATCTTCCAGTATCGTACGGACTGGCTCATTTGGGCGGGAGTATTCCCGGCTTTGGGCGGGAGTGTTCCCGGCTTGCTCATTCCTTCTTCAGGTGACATTACTGAATTATTTGAGAGTTAGTGCCTTGTGCGTGTAGCCTTGCTGTGCGGGTTGCCTTCCTTGATGGCTAGTATCCATAGCTGCGGGAACCGGCGGAGTACGTCGACCATTGGGAGGCGTTTCCTGCGAGAGCAGCTTGCGTACTGCGCGTAAGGACGTCGCGTCTCTGAGCATGGTGGGTCCTGCGGATCCAGTTGGTCTTTGCGCAGACGTCCCTCTAAGGTGAGTCTTGCGGGTCCAACCGCGCAGACGTCCCTCTGAGGAGTCTTGCGGGTCCGACTGCGCAGACGTCTCTGTTTGAGGTGAGTCTTGCGGGTCCAACTGGGCTCTGCTGGGACCTACCTCTTCAAGTCCCCCCAGTCCAATGTTCTTCTCATGAATTTTTAATAAGTGAGGTGAACTTTTGGACTTAAGCAAGGGGTTTTGAAAAGGGTTTAGTTTTAAGGTTTTCCATGGGATTCTTCCCGCGGAAGTCCTAATGTCACGTGCAGAAATTCCCGACTTTTCTGCTTGATCTTTGGGTATGATGCGGGTAGGTCTGTAACCTCCTCGCAAGTCAGGAGCGTTGAGTTCCACTTGTGTAGATTCTCCATGAGGTTTTGGTAGTTTTAAACATAGTGATCAATTATGTTAAACAACCAATTCCATCTTGGAGCTTCAAACAATCTAGTTCTCAACGTTCCCGCTATGCGGGGATGTTATTTCCGTTTCCGCAAGCATGGCCCAGAAGATCCTTCTTGGTTTCAATTCCCTGCGGAGTGCTTAGTATGTGAAGGGTTTTGCCTTGACACTGTACCCGCACTCGTCTTATAGTTACTTTACTTCCAAGGTATTCCTGGCGTCAATTCCCTGCAGGTGCTAAGTATGTGAAGGGTTTTGCCTTGACACTGTACCCGTACCCGTCTTATAGTTACTTGGTTGCCGAGGTATTCTTGGCTTCAATTCCCTGCAGGTGCTAAGTATGTGAAGGGTTTTGCCTTGACACTGTACCCGCACCTGTCTTATAGTTACTTGGTTGCCAAGGTAAGGGGCATAGTCCCGCTTACTTTTGAATCTTTTTGAAATTCGAAGAGTTGGTGAAAGGATAAGAACAGTCCAACTGTTGAAGGGACGTCAGCGTGGTCTGACGGTTTCTTCTGACAGTTTCAGGACGTGCATGAAGTTATGGCGACGTGACAGTATATGGTCATTCCAGACGCTTTTTCAGGCGCGTGGGCGCGAGTTTTCGGGCGCGTGGCCGCGAAGTTTACGGCGCACGTCCTGTCGACAGCTGTTGTCAGCTTGCTTTTTCCACGTGTCATAGTTTCATTGCACCTGCGCTTTTCCGTCTCTCCCGCATTAAATTCATCGCATTCATTGCGATGAGTATATAAAGGGAGGAGAGGATGCAGCTCAATTCACAGTTTCACTTCTTCTTCTAAGCGATTTCCGGCGAATACTCTAACTTTTGTCGAGCATTCTCCTGAAATCGTTCTTCTATCTTCCAAAACATGTCTTCCATTCGTGATCCTGAGGCTATTGCCGAGGAGTCAGAATTATACACCGAGAATCCGATGTCCGCGTCTGATAAGGATGATAAGAGTACTGCTGGCGAGTGCCAGTGTGCTCTTTCCGTCGACCTGTACCAGTACATTGTCAAGAAGTTCATGCTCGAGCCTTTCGAGCCTGAGTTTCCTGAGTCTCACCAGACGGTGTATGATGCCCCCAAGGGCAAGATAGAGGTGTATGCTGCATTCTTCGTCTATGGGAATCTGAGGTTCCCATTGACGAAGTTTGTGTACCGTGTTTTGGAGAGACACGGTGTACACCTAACGGAGGTGCACCCGATGGCGATCGCAAAGGTTCGCCATTTTGAATGGGTGTGCCATATTCTGGGCGTTGAGCCCCGCGTCGACCGCCTGATGACCTTCTATTCCTGGAGGTGCATCCAGGGCTGGTATACCTTGGTCAATCGGATCAAGGGTTTGAAGATCTGCGCTACCGAGCGCAGTCTTCGTTCTTGGAAGCGGGAGTTTTTCTATGTCTCCGCTCGCGTCGTCCCCATTGCGATGACGTTTAAGAACGGGAGGGCGCTCCCTAGCCTTCAAGCCTCGAATTACCAAGAGGCGGAATGGTTCGCCAAGATCTCCCAGATCCAGACTCCGGTTTACCGCTTTGCGGAGTCTGGGATGGTGATGCTTGGGATGAGCCGGGTATGGAAGGATGCTGGGGCAGAGGCGCCACAGATTCCCATCGTCCTCGAATACGGTTTGAACTCTATCCCTTACGGTATGCTTCATATCTTTTTGCTGATTTAGGGTTTTTCTTCTAACTGCTTTTCTGTTTATTTTTAGAGGGGAACAATTTGCAGTCACTTCTGCAACCGCGTGAGAGCGGTGGTCCCGCTCGGTTGGGTACTCGTGCTCTTGACGAGAATGAGTTGCCCATCATTGAGCAAACGGTGGATAGGTTCGTGGAGGTCTACCCGCCAGGCCACGAGATTCTAAGCGCCACGCGGCCAGGTAAGGGATTATTTAACCCTCGCCCACTCAATGCTCAAACCTCTGCTGGAATTCCTCTAATTTTGTCATCTTCTGATGAGGAATCCGCAGATGGTCTGTTCTTCGCGAGGAAGAAGGCTGCTGGCGGGAAAGGCAAGGCGAAGGTTGCCTCCGCCGATCAGGGCAACCGGTCTGACTCGGAGACCGAGAGCGAGGAGGCGGCGGGGAACCCTGGTGGTGGTAAAACCATTGTTCCGGAGGTTGAGACAGCTATCACCTCCGGGCAGCCCAGTTCGACGACGGTGACCGGCGTGAAGAGGCCGGCTCCATCGGGTTCGTCCCCGCCTGTCAGAACCTTCAAGCTCAAGAAAACTCGTAAGTGTAAATTAATCTTACCCACAATTCTTTCCGCCATTGTTTTTAATATCTTGTCTTCATGCAGGCGTGGATGCTACTGCATTCCAAAGTGATGCGGGGAGGAGCAGTTCTGGACCCATGACGGTAGGTTTGGTCAACCTACCCGAGGCGATGACCCAGGCGGCTACGCCTGTTTGCAGTATTGGTTCAGTTGCTCATCCTGTTGAGGCAACTGTTCCAACTGTAACATCATCCCCGCCGGCCGTCAGTGCGATCTTCACGGAATCCTTCACTGAGCCGGCGGTGATTGTTTCCGCGGGCTCCTCCGCAGCGGCGGCCACGGTTGTGAGTTCACCTCCAGTGAGTTCACCTCCGATGATCTCTACCGCGGCGGCTTCAACCGTGCCTCCGGCACCGGCGACTACCTCGTCCCCGGCCGGTTCAGCAGGTATGTTCGGGGCTTCTAGCCAATCTCTGCCTCCTTCCCATCTGCCTGACCTCTTGGATGGTTATCCGTTAGGTTCGGGTGATGGGTTTGGCGGCTACCGGCCTGTTGTCGACCCTACAGGTGCGTAGGGTTATTTTGGCCTTTTTATATTTTTATCATCTTTTTCTAACTGCTTTTTGTTTTTGCAGTGTCGGATTCGAATGAGGTGTATGTTCCACGGAGGAACATCCGCCGGGGAACAACCCTTCGGACGGCTGTGGACTGCGTCGAGTGGGCGCGTAACGCGGCCCCAAGTGACGCGTTGGGGGAAGCCATGTCTAGCTACCAAGAGGGTAGGCTGACAAATAAGCTTCGGATTCTCCTTGCCCGGATGCAGCCGCGCGTCGAGTTGCTTTGTCGTGAAAACGACAAGTTAAAGGCTGCGCGTATCCAAGAAGTGGCTCAGGCGCGGGTGTTGGTGCATAAATGTCAGTAGTTCATATGTCTAATGTCTGTAATCGAGTCTGTAATATTGTTTATGTATTTGTTTGTTTAAAGCGAAGTTGTTGACAAGTTCGCTTAGGCGAACTTGTTAACCAAGCGAAGTTGTTGACAAGTTCGCTTAGGCGAACTTGTTAACCAAGCGAAGTTATGGACAACTTCGCCTGAGGCGAAGTTGTCGTGTATTTATATAGGTTACGGCTTATTGTTTAGAGTTGTTCAAGTTGTTCGTGTAAGTCAGTTATTGTTCGTGAGTCAAGTGACGTGAGGTCGAGAGTCTGTAACTGTGATTATATCACGTGTTGAGTTATTAATATAACGTGTGTTTGTTCGTATCGTATTCGTGTGTTCGTGTGTTTGTGTTCTACGTCCGTAACGATCTACACAGGGATTCCGCACCTGTGTATATCGGGATATCTCGTGTGATCCGTCTAGGGAACCTACAATTGGTATCAGAGCTTTTGCTCGATTGTGTGGTTCGGGATATTCACGCGGGTGTAGAATTCGTCCCGTTTCGACTTTTCGCGGGACGTGTTTTCGGTGTTTTTGCTCATTCTAACCTCCTACCAGTGTGTTCAAGCCTTTAAACCGTCAAAAACCTCGTTAAAATCCGTTTTACAGATATGCAGAAACTGTGTTGTTCGTCAGGCGAAGTTGTTGTTCATCAGGCGAAGTTGCCGTCAGGATACGTAGGGTTTCGGCGAAGATATAAGGAGAGGCGAAGTTATTCACAACTTCGCCTACTTTTTCAAGTTCGCCTAACTCAGCGAAGTTCTCTTCAAGTTCGCCTACTTCCTAAGTTCGCTCACCCTAAGCGAAGTTATTCTCAACTTCGCCCAGTCACGCGAATTTAAGAAAGATCCAGCGAAGTTATTCTTAACTTCTCCTACAGTACTTTATTAAATAAAAAATTTTTATTTTTTTATTTTTCAGGTTTCTTCTCTTCAAGAAGGATGTCGTCGATCAACATCTCGGAGCTTGTAAAGATGGAAGTTGAAGCGGGGTCAGCTACAAAGGCCCCAAGGTTGCTGAAGGGAACCGATTTTGTCGCATGGAAGGATCGGTTCATCCAATATGTAAAGTACCAGGATGCGAAAATGTAGGTGTGCATCCAAGATGGCTATATTCCACCTGTAATGGAGTACGAAGGTAGGGACCAGATCAAGAAGTACAGTAAGATGGAAGAGGAAGAGAAGAAGATGTATGAGGCCGAGAGCAAGGCCCATGCTGCAATCACAATGGCTCTTCCACAGGAGATCCTCCATACATTCAGAAAATACACATCAGCTAGAGAGCTTTGGGAAGCTCTTGAGAACAGATTTGAAGGGAATGTAGGAATTCGAGCTTCAAAAATCAAATTGCTCAAAACTCAGTTTTTCGTCTTCAAATTTTTGAAGAACGAATCTCTAGATGATATTATCACCCGATATTATCATCTAATGACTGAGCTGAGCAACTATTCTATTTCCTACCGAGAAGAAGAAATAGTTGAGAAGCTTCTCGATGCCCTCCCACCAAAATGGGAGATGTATACTGTACTGATGAGGGAAGACAAGGACTTCCCTACTTATGATCTTGAAACCACTGTCAACAAGCTCAGAACTTTTGAGCTTAATATGGTAAGAAAAGAAACATCTATGGATCAGGTTCAAGATCTAGGCATGTACGGTGCTAAAGTAAACTCCAATTCTAGTTCAAAGACTGATTCTGCCGCCTACTACACGAAGGGCGAGTCGGGTGCCAAGTCTTCACAGGAGGGGCATGTGTCAGTAAACTCAAATGGGGATGTTTGCTTTGTAGCCGGTGGATCAAGTGGTACTAAACAGACAGCAAGCCAGAGTAGTGGCTCTTCAAGTTCTTCAAGCAATAACTACTCTAAGATGCCAATGAGCGTCAAATCTGCTGAAGAGCAGTTTGGCCTCTATGCTTCGTTTATTGCTTCATATGAGAACTATATCCAAGGGAAGGTTGTTGATCCAGCGATGCTGGATGAAGACTATGACCAAATAGATGCTGATGATATGGAAGAGATGGATCTACAATGGCAGATGGCCATGATTGTGAGGAGGGTGAAGAGGTTTATGAGGAAGACAGGGAGAAAGTTTGTTGGTGGCAGGCCTGGGTTCGACAAGACTAAGGTGAGGTGCTATAACTGTCAACAAAACGGCCACTTTGCTAAAGAGTGCAGAAACGAGAGAGTTGAACGTGGTCAAGGCAGGTCTGCACAGTACAATGGGAGTAGTAAAGATTTCAGTGCCATGATGTCTAGAGAAGCAGGTGAATACAACTGGAACCTGCATTCGGATGAAACTTTTGAGCAGGCAAATATGGCTAAGGTTGAGAATGAAGAATGTGAGAAGGTCACCGGAGAAGTGAAAGCTACTGGAGAGGAAAAAGCTTTCATGGCAGATCTCAAGGACCAGTCCTCCGAGGTATGTTCTAAACCTATATGTACTAAATGTGAGAACTTGTCTGAGCAACTTGCTACCATAACTGATCAGTATGTTCGTTTAGATGCTGAATTTAAAACTCTTAAAGAAGATCATCACTTTATGAAAGCAAGAGAGAACAGTTACAAAATTAAAATAAAAGCGTGTGAAAAAGATGTTAAAAGCTTAAAAACAAAACTTGCTGAAAAAATTGAAGTGATAGATCTAAGTTATGAGGTTTTGGAAGAAAAGACCAAACTTATTGCTGAACGAGAAAAACAGATTGCTGACCACCAGGTGAAAGTGGTGGAACTGAACCGAAAACTTGAGCAGTTCAGAAATTCCTCAGCTATTCTTGATCACCTTGTTAGTGATCAAGGTACCTCTGCGAAGAGGGGAGGAATTGGTTATCACGAGGTTCCACCACCTTATAACCACAATTATACTTATAACCCTAGTGTTCAGAAATCTGTTGATTTTGAAGTTCCTCAGACAGTTCCAATCAAGGTTTCGAGTAAAGAACCAATTGTTAGTAAAGGCGAAACAAGTTCGCCTGTTTCAAGTGTGAAAATTTCTGTTGCAAGTCCAGTCTCATCAGATTCGGAGAAGTCGTCCGAATCAGGTAAGACAAAAGAGGAGAATGTGTTACTCAATGGTGGAGAAAAAGATAAAACTAATAAGAAAAGTACTCCACTAAACCCGTACGTCCCACCTTATGTGAAATGAACGGCCGGGTAACACAGCCTCGAGATTCAAAACAACCTTTGAAAAGAAAGTGGAGCATAGGTGTTGTTTTAGGTGTAATAAATTAGGACATCTTGTTGCAGATTGCCCTCTGAAGCCGCGATTCAGAGGTGTGAGGCCTAATAAAACTGAGAATAAGACTAATACTATTAAAAATGAAAACCATTCAAAATTTCGAAATGTAACTAATTCAGGTTTTCACAGAAACAAACCTCAGTTTTACAATGCAAATAACCAAACCACAAGATATAATTCTTTCAATTCACTTAGGTTTGGAAGGTCCCACACTCAATCTCCAAGGTGGTTTCCTAATAGGGCTTACAGAAATTTTGCGAATACTAACTGTGAAAAGCCAAAGTTCGGGATGTATAGATCCAAGACCAATTGGTCTTGGGTCCCAAAATTCTAATCTTTTGCTTTATTGTGCAGGAACAGTTGAACAGGGCTGCCCACAATCTTTGGGTTGTAGATAGCGGCTGTTCCCGGCACATGACGGGTAACAAATACTTGTTACACGATTTAAACCTGTTCAAGGAGGGGGAGTTAGTTTTGCCGGTGAAAGTGGTGGCAAAATTACTGGAAGAGGAACGGTGTCCAATGGAAAAATGACTCTTGAGAATGTGAACTTTGTAGAAGAGTTGAAGCACAATCTGCTGAGTGTGTCGCAGATTTGTGATAAGGAGTACACTGTTCATTTCACGAAGAATGAGGCGATCGTGTTGAAGCCTGGTTTTCAGATACCAGACGAGTGGATAGTGATGAAAGCTCCACGTGATACAAATACTTATGTGATGGATATGAGGTCTACTGAAATGGCCACGGAAGAATCATGTTTAATGACGAAAGCAAGCGAATCGGAATCCGAACTGTGGCACAGGAGGATGGGGCACATTCATCTTCGGAAGATGAACCACATTGTCAGGAATGGACTTGTGATGGGCGTTCCCTTGAAAAGTTTTAACTTTGAAGACAAATGTATAGCATGCAAGAAGGGAAAGCAACACAAGAAATCCCATCTCACCAAGAAGGTCAACTCTATTGCCAGTACTCTAGAATTGCTTCACATGGATCTCTTCGGTCCCGTATATGCAAAAAGTCTAGGAGGTACTTCTTACTGCTTGGTGATCACTGATGACTAATCGCGATATTCGTGGGTATATTTTCTGAAATCGAAAGATGAGACGGCTCAAATGGTGAAGAATTTGATTACCAAAGTTGAGAACGTCATGGGTAAAACAGTTAAGTTCATCAGGAGTGACAATGGAACGGAGTTCAAGAATTTTGAGATGGAGATCTTCTGCCTTCAGAGAGGGATTGAACACCAATACAGCGCTCCGTATACACCGCAACAGAATGGAGTGGCTGAAAGGAAGAATAGAACGTTAATAGAAGGAGCCAGAACAATGCTGGCTGACTCGAGGCTTCTTGTGGTGTTCTGGGCTGAAGCTGTTGCTACAGCCTGTTATGTCCTGAACAGAGTCTTAACGGTTAAGAGGCTTAATAAAACGTGTTACGAGCTTATGCATGGGAGAAAGCCCAATTTGAGTGGTCTTGAACCATTCGGGTCCCCTTGTTCGATTTTGAAGACAAATTCTAAATTTGGTGAAGTAGCCGATGAAGGAATCTTAGTCGGTTATGTTGTTGGGACTCCTAACAGACGTGTCTTCAATACATCGACCAGCAAGGTTGAGGTGGTGTGTAACACCGACATCACAAGTTACCAACCGCCAAAACCAAGCAACGGACCTGCTGAGTTTTTCGACTATGTTAAACTCTTCAAGTCTTTTAACGTACCGTTTTTGGATATTGCTGAAGAAGAAGAGAGAGTTGCAACGAAGATGATCCTTGATGAGGAAGACATTCTATTACAAAGACAGCTGATTGATAAATGTCAACCTTCCTCATCAAACACTATCGGTACCCCTGCTGCCTCGACTGAAGAAGAATTTTTCAATCCATTTCACTCTCAGCATGAAACAACCATTGACGAGCTCTCTTCTAACTTGGAAGACAATTTGCATGTCGGTTCTGTACCAACCACGAGAATTCATAAAGATCACCCTTTGGAGAATGTGATTGGTGATGTGTCCTCCGGTGTACAAACTAGAAGTAGCTTGAATGAGCACACCTGTGTTTATACAAGCATTAAGGAGACAGGAATAATCAATGAATGCCTGTACACCTGCTTTATAAGCCAGATTGAACTGAAGAATTATCAAATGGCTTTAAAGGACAGCTCGTGGGTCGAAGCCATGCAAGAAGAGTTGGCTCAATTCGAGAAGATGGAAGTTTGGACTTTGGTTGAAAAACCAAAGAATGTGCATGCTATAGGCACAAAATGGGTGTTTAAGTGCAAGAGAGATGATAAGGGGATCATTATAAGGAATAAGGCGAGGCTAGTCGTTAAAGGTTTTAATCAACAAGAGGGGATTGATTATAATGAAGTGTTCGCTCCTGTCGCCAGGTTGGAAGCCATAAGATTGTTTTTGTCGTTTGCTGCTTATGAAAAGATGAAGGTATTTCAGCTAGATGTGAAGAGTGCGTTTTTGAATGGGAAAGTTGATGAGGTTGTGTATGTTGAGCAACCTCCGGGTTTTCCTGACCCAGACTTTCCAGATCACGTGTACAAATTGAGCAAGGCGTTATATGGATTACATCAGGCACCTCGTGCCTGGTATTCAACTTTATCAGATTACTTGCTCGAAAATGGTTTTGAAAGAGGGAAAATTGATAGCACGTTGTTCTTCAAAAGAGATGGAAGCGACTTCCTGCTGGTGCAAGTCTACGTGGATGACATTATATTTGCTGCATCAAAAGTCTCCATGTGTCAAGATTTTGAGGCCGTCATGAAGAAAAGGTTTGAAATGAGTGCTATGGGTGAACTAACTTTCTTTCTAGGATTGCAGGTTGATCAGAAGAAGGACGGGATGTTCATTCATCAGACGAAGTATGTTCATGATGTGCTCAAACGATTCAAGATGGAGGACAGCACTCCATTCGACACTCCTATCTGCGTCAATCACAAATTGGGTGCTGAGTCAGACGGTGATGCAGATGTGGACCCAACTCAGTATCGGGCTATTATAGGTTCTTTAATGTACTTAACTGCTTCTAGGCCTGATATAATGTTTGCTGTTTGTCTTTGTGCTCGTTTTCAGGCAAACCCAAAGGAATCTCACATGAAAGGTGTGAAGAGGATCTTGCAGTATCTCAAGGGCAAACCGAAGCTGGGGTTGTGGTACCCGAGAGGAGGAGACTTGGAGCTAGTCGCTTACACAGATTCTGATTATGGAGGGTGCAATCAGAGTCGGAAGTCAACAACTGGAGGATGTCAGTTTCTTGGTGGCAGATTGGTGTCATGGCAATGCAAGAAGCAGACTTCAGTCGCAATTTCAACCTGTGAGGCAGAATACATGGCAGCATCCAACTGCTGCTCCCAGGTTCTTTGGATTCAACAACAGTTGCGCGACTATGGTCTGAATTTCTTACTTACACCTATTTGCATTGATAACACAGCTGCTATCTCAGTAACTAACAATCCCGTGAAACACAGTAAAACTAAACATATTGACATACGTCATCATTTTATACGGGATTGTGCTGAGAAGAAACTGATTGTGCTTGAAAAGGTGGATACGCTTGATTATTTCGCTGATCTTTATACTAAAGCGTTTGACAAAACGAGATTTCAAAACCTTATTGAGTTGAATGGGATGATCAATCCCGAGTAACCATGCTTTACTTGTAATATTTAAAAAAAAAAAAAAAGGTCACTATCGCTTAAAAATATGTCGGTTACATCAGTTTGAAGGACTTGTCTTCGGATATGTTTTGGTCCTCATTTTCTACTTGTAGATTTTGAGGATAGCCATTAACCAGATTACTGATTGTGACCGGGGCGGTTTATGATGAATTTTCGTTTTTTCGCTTAAAATTAGTCGATCATACTTAGTTAGAAGGACACATACTAGTATGTGGTCGGTCCAGCTGATCCATTGGATCTTCGGGATAGCCGTTTACCTGAAGACTTTGTTTTGATCGGGGCGATTGAAGTCAATTTTTTTTTTTTGGGGAAATGAAATTACTTTTCAAGTCTACTACTTCGTAAGAAGTTCGTTTGCTATGTTAAACGGAAAATTGATCCAACCTTGGAAAATGATAGATATACTAACTTTGTGTGCTTAACTGGTGAGGTTATTAGGCTTAAAAGGCTTTAGGACAGTCATTGTATGTCATGGTAACTTTTTATGGTGCGTAAAAGTAGACGTGATACAAACTAAATCTACTTGATTTTACGTGGAAACTCCTTAAGAGTTTTGCATGTCTTCATATGTATCTTTCCGAATGATAGGCAGAAAAGCGATTACCCAGTCATACACAAGCCCATGTGTGTTCTGATTCCCGTGAAGATAGCGTTTCAAGAAACTGCAGTGATCCAGATTCGGGACTTGCAGTTGGTTTACTACTCTGAAGTCTATGTAAATTTATGAGTTATTAAAAAAAAAAAAAATTTGAGTTATTGAAACATTCTATAGCTGAAAGTGTCAAGACTTCTCAATCTTAGAGTAAGAAGAAGCACAGGAAACAGATGAAGAGTACTTACAACTTAATCAGACACTATGGGTCGAGGTCAATTCGGGGTGACTTGGGGAAAGCCAAATACGCTTTGAGAATAGATAGGAGGCATCAAAATCTCTGAGTTATTGCCCACTTAAATTTTGAGGCTTAATCGAACCTAACTCGTATCACAGACACGATGAAAACCACTTTAAGTTATACCTGCTTACAACCTGTCTCTATATGTCATAATACAGCTAAACACGGATCTATGTGACAGTCACGTAGTTAGTATGATTCCTGTTCGGATCTTTTCTAAAACGTGGTAGTCCCTAACTAGACTGAAATTTGATCCCTTATACTTTAAATTTTTAAAGTTTTTGTACTTAGATAGTTTTATGATTTTTTAACTGGTTACTTAGAATTGATCATGTCATTTATTTCTTAAAGGGAAGTTTTAAAGAGTTAATTGAAAAATGTTCAAATTATAAGGTTTGATTTTGTAAATATAGGCGATGTTGTTAAACAGGCGAAGTTGTGAATAACTTCGCCTAGGCGAAGTTATCAGTAACGTCGCCTGTATAACTTCGCCCCTATATAAAGGATTTTAAGGGTCAACAGTGTTCATTATTCAAAATCAGCGAACTTATTCACTCATCTTTTCCGGCGAACTTATCCAATATTTTCCGGCGAACTTGTGTTTATTCCGATTCCGAGTTATTTTTTTTCCCGGATTTCATACCGATTCAAGGTTCGAGATGCAATTATATCATATCATCAATGTACAAGGGCATTAATCTTAGGTCGTTTCGACCCGGTTATTAACCTCGAATCGTCGGCCATTCAACCGATTTTCAAAAACTTGTTTTTACGTGATAAGAACCACTTTGATCGTCTAGATAACCTTAACATCATGTTTTCCGGATTCCTTAATCACGAAATCATCAACTGCACGTTGTTCCATAATCCTTACTGTCGCCGATTCAGATTCAGGCGAACTTAAGGTTTAGGCAAAGTTATCCGTAACTTCGCCTGAGGCTTATCTTCGCCTGAGGCGATGTTGTCATTAACTTCGCCTGAGGCGATGTTGTGATGAGGCGAAGTTAACATTAACTTCTCCTAGATCAATTTTACTGAATGTTAAATAGACGAACTTAAAGCTAAAGCGAAGTTGTTCCCAACTTCGCCCCACCTTTAACTTCGCCTATAAAAAGTTTATCACAACTTCGCTCATGGTAACAAAGCGAACTTGTGCTAAGTCTTAATGTTTAACTAACTTGGTTCGTTTGTTGCAGATATGGCCACAGTAGCTGGTGCTGGAGGTGCAGGAGGAGACGACGGTGACAATCAGAGGCAATTTTTCCCGGGTCACAATATGTACATCACCCTTGACCCGGAAGCGAGCGGCGTTGAGGATTACCGCGAGATTATTACTTTCCTCATTCGCTCGAGGATTTTTCATGCTATCACGACGACTCTGCCGATATCCTTACCAAATATCGAAGACTTTTGGCAGACGGTAGAATACGATTGTCGTATTGAGCCCCCGGTCATGCGAGCGACTGTGAACAATCAACAGGTTCAGTTCAATTCTGAACAGATTCGGGTGGCGTTACGGTTTGGAGAAGAGACGAGGGACGACCCAACTGAGTTTGTGGCTCCGTTTCGTGATGGAGCGTTTCTCCGAATGGGCTATTCTGGTCTATTAGGCGATACACAGAGACGGAAGGGTTTTCTGCTTGATCAGTGGTGCTTCCTCATGCACGTTATGATAGTTTGCATGTCTGGGAGGAAGGCGGGCACTGACGGTATGGGTGCGACCATGCAGTCCGCAATGACTGCACTGACCTATAACAAACGTTATAGTTTCAGTCAAATGGTCTTCTACGAGATTGATAGACAGAGGAGGGCGATGGCTCGTGAGCGGTTCATTATGTATCCACGTTTCATCCAGATGATATTGAACCATGTGGCTCCGAATCTACCTCAGAGACGACCAATCAGATACGTGGAGTCTGTGAGCAAGCGTATCTTCGCTCAATGCCGCACTTCGAGTGCGAGGAGCAAGCCTGAGCTGCGTCCAAGGCATACTCCACTGTTTGGATTTTTAATCAACCCAGAGTATGTTCCTGCTGGTGGGGACGAGTTCAGAGATCCTCAACCGCGACAGGCAAGAGCAACTCAAGCTGCATCTGCTGTGCCTGTTGTGACGGCTGAGGAGAATATTGATCTTGATGAAGTATTTGGTGGTCAAGATTACTTTGATATGGACCGAGTTGATCCGCTGGAAGAGGTGCAGGTCTCTGCTGCACAGGGTTCGGGTGTGAGTGTTACTAGAGAAGCAACGTCGATGGCTGACTCAGATTTGGATGAGATCATGAATGAGGGGAGACGGTTGATGGTGTCTCGAGAGAGAACGTTTGGGAAGAGAAAGAGAACGGAGGATGATGATGAGTCAGAAGAGGAAGAAGATATACATAAGCTGATAAGACGTTCAAGACGAGAAAGGACAGGTGCAGGTATGGGAGCTGGAGAGAGACTTCAAGGATGGTACGTTTCGCTCCGGCCGCACTGTCTGGTATGTCTATCGTTCCTACTTCTGTACAGGTTACAAGCGCTGCGGATGTTCCCGTGGTGGCTACATCATCTGCTGGCATTCCATCTACCACTACTATCCAGATGTCGACTCCGGAGATTGTGTCTCTACCACCTCCAACGCTTACTCAGTCGGTGGTTGCTGCACGATTTGTAGAGTCAACGGTCGTCACTACTGCAGGGTTATCAGGTATGGTACCACCTGCGGTTACGCCTGCTTCTGATGTCTCGCCTACGCCTACTTCAGACTTAGAGAGAATAGCTTCACTAGAGCGGATCGTGGCAGAGCAATCTAAGACTATTCAACGCCTAGTAGAAGCAAATCAACTACAGTCATCCCTCCTGGTTGAGCATGGGAAAATTATAGATACCTTGAAGGAGTTCTTGGCATCTCAGGGGGAGATGAGCTGTAAAGGCGACGAGCTCAGGACGAAGAAGAGAAACGACAGAGACGATGATCCCAATGCATCGAAAGATGCAGGTGGTGAGCTGCCAAGAACTTCTCAAGCTCTTGGTACTTCCACAGCTCAGGGGGAGTCTGCCGACGCGGCTGGTGGTTCTGGTGGTGATGATGTGGTGTTGGTTGATGATGAGAATATAGGTGATGACGTGATTGATGCGTTGAAAAAACTAGATGATGATATGTTCAGCGATGATATATTGGTTGATGAGGATGTGCTGCCGAGTGATGTGATTGAGAAGATCGGTGAGCAGATTGAGATTGAGAATGAGATTGAGGAAGGAGAGATAGTAGAGGAAAATGTCGAACATGACATTCCAGAGGTTGAGAAGGCCGATATGGGTGATCAGACGGCAGTTGAAGATACTGAATGGGAAGAGCAGCCGAGGTGGAAGGAAGGATTACGCTCAATGGTTCGTCAAAACGAAGAAACCGGCAGTCCCTACCATGTTCAAAAAGAGTTACAATATTAAGGGCTATGCTGAAGCAAAGAAATGGATTATATGCTGGATTTATGATGAGTAGTTGCGGCTCTTCGTGATTAAACGATATGATGGAGTTCATTACCTTAGAAGAATGTTGAGATCGTTAAACACACCGCCTGAGTGTGAGGTTAAAGACTTAGCCAGATTGGGGTTGATCAATCGAAGTGATGATAATATGGCTAGAGTCATAGGGAAAATCGTATGGAAAGAGAGCATAAAGGAAAAGAAGTTTGAGCTGTTGAAACCACAGAAAGGGAAACTTGTTGAAGACAAGGATAGAGGTTTGAGAGCTGATGGAAAGCCTTGGATGGTTATGAAGTATAAACCAATCCGGTGCCTTAAAGAAGTACCGATGAAGCTTATGCCCAAGGATGTGCTCAAAGACCTAAAGTGGTGGTTCGTTGATTGTGAGACAGCGGAGGCAGTGATGGAAGATGAGGATGAACAAGAGATCCTTAGAGTTTACGATCCGATGCATCTTGTTAACTTATCGCAAGCTGATCTGAAGATGCTTAACGAGAAAAAGATCTTTTATATTCCTGCTTGGAAGGATGAAGCAAGGAAATATCAAAGGGTTATGTCGGTGTGCGTTAGAGAAGGAGTGCACGCTTGAAGTTACAGGATTACGAGACAAGAGCTGAAAGATCAAGATATGAAGCTACTGCCAAGGGGGAGTCTGTTGGTGCATAAATGTCAGTAGTTCATATGTCTAATGTCTGTAATCGAGTCTGTAATATTGTTTATGTATTTGTTTGTTTAAAGCGAAGTTGTTGACAAGTTCGCTTAGGCGAACTTGTTAACCAAGCGAAGTTGTTGACAAGTTCGCTTAGGCGAACTTGTTAACCAAGCGAAGTTATGGACAACTTCGCCTGAGGCGAAGTTGTCGTGTATTTATATAGGTTACGGCTTATTGTTTAGAGTTGTTCAAGTTGTTCGTGTAAGTCAGTTATTGTTCGTGAGTCAAGTGACGTGAGGTCGAGAGTCTGTAACTGTGATTATATCACGTGTTGAGTTATTAATATAACGTGTGTTTGTTCGTATCGTATTCGTGTGTTCGTGTGTTTGTGTTCTACGTCCGTAACGATCTACACAGGGATTCCGCACCTGTGTATATCGGGATATCTCGTGTGATCCGTCTAGGGAACCTACAATTGGTATCAGAGCTTTTGCTCGATTGTGTGGTTCGGGATATTCACGCGGGTGTAGAATTCGTCCCGTTTCGACTTTTCGCGGGACGTGTTTTCGGTGTTTTTGCTCATTCTAACCTCCTACCAGTGTGTTCAAGCCTTTAAACCGTCAAAAACCTCGTTAAAATCCGTTTTACAGATCTGCAGAAACTGTGTTGTTCGTCAGGCGAAGTTGTTGTTCATCAGGCGAAGTTGCCGTCAGGATACGTAGGGTTTCGGCGAAGATATAAGGAGAGGCGAAGTTATTCACAACTTCGCCTACTTTTTCAAGTTCGCCTAACTCAGCGAAGTTCTCTTCAAGTTCGCCTACTTCCTAAGTTCGCTCACCCTAAGCGAAGTTATTCTCAACTTCGCCCAGTCACGCGAATTTAAGAAAGATCCAGCGAAGTTATTCTTAACTTCTCCTACAGTACTTTATTAAATAAAAAATTTTTATTTTTTTATTTTTCAGGTTTCTTCTCTTCAAGAAGGATGTCGTCGATCAACATCTCGGAGCTTGTAAAGATGGAAGTTGAAGCGGGGTCAGCTACAAAGGCCCCAAGGTTGCTGAAGGGAACCGATTTTGTCGCATGGAAGGATCGGTTCATCCAATATGTAAAGTACCAGGATGCGAAAATGTAGGTGTGCATCCAAGATGGCTATATTCCACCTGTAATGGAGTACGAAGGTAGGGACCAGATCAAGAAGTACAGTAAGATGGAAGAGGAAGAGAAGAAGATGTATGAGGCCGAGAGCAAGGCCCATGCTGCAATCACAATGGCTCTTCCACAGGAGATCCTCCATACATTCAGAAAATACACATCAGCTAGAGAGCTTTGGGAAGCTCTTGAGAACAGATTTGAAGGGAATGTAGGAATTCGAGCTTCAAAAATCAAATTGCTCAAAACTCAGTTTTTCGTCTTCAAATTTTTGAAGAACGAATCTCTAGATGATATTATCACCCGATATTATCATCTAATGACTGAGCTGAGCAACTATTCTATTTCCTACCGAGAAGAAGAAATAGTTGAGAAGCTTCTCGATGCCCTCCCACCAAAATGGGAGATGTATACTGTACTGATGAGGGAAGACAAGGACTTCCCTACTTATGATCTTGAAACCACTGTCAACAAGCTCAGAACTTTTGAGCTTAATATGGTAAGAAAAGAAACATCTATGGATCAGGTTCAAGATCTAGGCATGTACGGTGCTAAAGTAAACTCCAATTCTAGTTCAAAGACTGATTCTGCCGCCTACTACACGAAGGGCGAGTCGGGTGCCAAGTCTTCACAGGAGGGGCATGTGTCAGTAAACTCAAATGGGGATGTTTGCTTTGTAGCCGGTGGATCAAGTGGTACTAAACAGACAGCAAGCCAGAGTAGTGGCTCTTCAAGTTCTTCAAGCAATAACTACTCTAAGATGCCAATGAGCGTCAAATCTGCTGAAGAGCAGTTTGGCCTCTATGCTTCGTTTATTGCTTCATATGAGAACTATATCCAAGGGAAGGTTGTTGATCCAGCGATGCTGGATGAAGACTATGACCAAATAGATGCTGATGATATGGAAGAGATGGATCTACAATGGCAGATGGCCATGATTGTGAGGAGGGTGAAGAGGTTTATGAGGAAGACAGGGAGAAAGTTTGTTGGTGGCAGGCCTGGGTTCGACAAGACTAAGGTGAGGTGCTATAACTGTCAACAAAACGGCCACTTTGCTAAAGAGTGCAGAAACGAGAGAGTTGAACGTGGTCAAGGCAGGTCTGCACAGTACAATGGGAGTAGTAAAGATTTCAGTGCCATGATGTCTAGAGAAGCAGGTGAATACAACTGGAACCTGCATTCGGATGAAACTTTTGAGCAGGCAAATATGGCTAAGGTTGAGAATGAAGAATGTGAGAAGGTCACCGGAGAAGTGAAAGCTACTGGAGAGGAAAAAGCTTTCATGGCAGATCTCAAGGACCAGTCCTCCGAGGTATGTTCTAAACCTATATGTACTAAATGTGAGAACTTGTCTGAGCAACTTGCTACCATAACTGATCAGTATGTTCGTTTAGATGCTGAATTTAAAACTCTTAAAGAAGATCATCACTTTATGAAAGCAAGAGAGAACAGTTACAAAATTAAAATAAAAGCGTGTGAAAAAGATGTTAAAAGCTTAAAAACAAAACTTGCTGAAAAAATTGAAGTGATAGATCTAAGTTATGAGGTTTTGGAAGAAAAGACCAAACTTATTGCTGAACGAGAAAAACAGATTGCTGACCACCAGGTGAAAGTGGTGGAACTGAACCGAAAACTTGAGCAGTTCAGAAATTCCTCAGCTATTCTTGATCACCTTGTTAGTGATCAAGGTACCTCTGCGAAGAGGGGAGGAATTGGTTATCACTGTAACATCATCCCCGCCGGCCGTCAGTGCGATCTTCACGGAATCCTTCACTGAGCCGGCGGTGATTGTTTCCGCGGGCTCCTCCGCAGCGGCGGCCACGGTTGTGAGTTCACCTCCAGTGAGTTCACCTCCGATGATCTCTACCGCGGCGGCTTCAACCGTGCCTCCGGCACCGGCGACTACCTCGTCCCCGGCCGGTTCAGCAGGTATGTTCGGGGCTTCTAGCCAATCTCTGCCTCCTTCCCATCTGCCTGACCTCTTGGATGGTTATCCGTTAGGTTCGGGTGATGGGTTTGGCGGCTACCGGCCTGTTGTCGACCCTACAGGTGCGTAGGGTTATTTTGGCCTTTTTATATTTTTATCATCTTTTTCTAACTGCTTTTTGTTTTTGCAGTGTCGGATTCGAATGAGGTGTATGTTCCACGGAGGAACATCCGCCGGGGAACAACCCTTCGGACGGCTGTGGACTGCGTCGAGTGGGCGCGTAACGCGGCCCCAAGTGACGCGTTGGGGGAAGCCATGTCTAGCTACCAAGAGGGTAGGCTGACAAATAAGCTTCGGATTCTCCTTGCCCGGATGCAGCCGCGCGTCGAGTTGCTTTGTCGTGAAAACGACAAGTTAAAGGCTGCGCGTATCCAAGAAGTGGCTCAGGCGCGGGTGTTGGTGCATAAATGTCAGTAGTTCATATGTCTAATGTCTGTAATCGAGTCTGTAATATTGTTTATGTATTTGTTTGTTTAAAGCGAAGTTGTTGACAAGTTCGCTTAGGCGAACTTGTTAACCAAGCGAAGTTGTTGACAAGTTCGCTTAGGCGAACTTGTTAACCAAGCGAAGTTATGGACAACTTCGCCTGAGGCGAAGTTGTCGTGTATTTATATAGGTTACGGCTTATTGTTTAGAGTTGTTCAAGTTGTTCGTGTAAGTCAGTTATTGTTCGTGAGTCAAGTGACGTGAGGTCGAGAGTCTGTAACTGTGATTATATCACGTGTTGAGTTATTAATATAACGTGTGTTTGTTCGTATCGTATTCGTGTGTTCGTGTGTTTGTGTTCTACGTCCGTAACGATCTACACAGGGATTCCGCACCTGTGTATATCGGGATATCTCGTGTGATCCGTCTAGGGAACCTACAGCGGGCTATCCGGGAGGAGAACAGGAGACTTTCCGCAATTGCTGCGGAGAAGGAAAAGGCCTTCAAGGCCCTCGAGGTTGAAGTGCAGGCCCGGCTCGAGGCCCGTTCCAAGGCTACCCAAGCTGTTAACGAACAGCTTCGGTTGGCTAAGGAAACTGCGCGGAACGCGACCGAGAGGGCCACCAAGGCTGAAGCCGTTGCTGAACCTCTTCGCGCCGAAAATGAGGAGCTTAAAGCCAAACTAGAGAGGCTTCAGCAGGCTCATGATGCTTTGGCTATGGAAGACGCCAAGAAGCTCCAAGAGATCTTGGATCAGAGGGGTATGCTTGACCACACTGAGCGTAAGCTAAAGGGCGTTGAAGAGGCTGCTGCTAAGGAAGTGTTGCTTGCCAACCTTAACAAAAATGAAGCCGAACGCCCCCGTAACCAAGCTCAAGCTGCCCTCCAGGAGGCTCTGATCACCAAGGAATGGCTTCTACGAGAAGCGTTGTCGCAGATATGCGTAGCTTCATAATATCTTTACGCTTTTCTTTGTACTTAGAAAAGGTTTTGATACTTTGTATTTTTTCTTGTTGTAGGTTGTGCATCGGATCTTCACGAACACATCTTATGACGATGCCATGAGCGCAGCCCTCAACGCTTCCCATGAGGATGGGGAAAAGGCTGGTTTTCTGCTTGGTCTGGGGTTTGTTGAGAAGGGCATCCCGCCTTCCAACTTCCCTCTTTATGATGTGGACACCGAGGCTGCCTATGACCAAGCAGTGAACCAGTATGCTGCCTTCCCGCATCCGGTGGTGGAGAAGGTGAACGAAATTGCTGCTGCTGATGATGGGCTAACCATTCTCAAGACTTTCCTTGAACCGCCACAGCCAACTGATGGTGCGGGTACAAGTGGGTTTGGAGGGAGTGGTCCTAAAGTTTGAACCTTGAGATCCCTTCCCACCGTTAGGATAGATTTATATTTCTGTAGATTTATATTTCTGTAGGCGGGTAGATACCCAGCCATTCTTGTAATGTTTGAATTTTTTATGAAATATAAATGTTTGTGCGGGTAGGACCGCCAATTTCACTGGATGACTTGCTTTATAAACGTTATATGAGTTGCTCATGCATATTATAGCTTAATTTGGCCCTTGTTTTTCCGCATAAACAATATATGATTCGCTCGTGCATACTTTAGTTTAACAGCAATTTTCCAAGTGTTTTGAATAAGTTAACCGTTCGACGCGCGGTTGTCAATAGGTTAGTGTTCAGTTTCCTCTATTATGATTGTGCGGGTAGGACCGTCACTTTCATTTAGTGGGATGACCAGTCTTCACCTATAACTGACCTGCGTGAAGGTTTGCCGTTTTTTGTGTTTATGCGGGTTTTGCCGCCGTCCACACGCAACGACGTCTCCACTTATTTATGCGGTGAATACCGGCATCAGTGTTTTGAATAAGTTAACTGTTCGACGCGCGGTTGTCAATAGGTTAGTGTTCAGTTTCCTCTATCATGATTGTGCGGGTAGGACCGTCACTTTCATTTAGTGGGATGACCAAACTTTACCTATAACTGACCTGCGTGAAGGTTTGCCGTTTTTCGTGTTTATGCGGGTTTTGCCGCCGTCCACACGCAACGACGTCTCCACTTATTTATGCGGTGAATACCGGCATATCAGTGTTTTGAATAAGTTAACCGTTCGACGCGCGGTTGTCAATAGGTTAAAGTTCAGTTTCCTCTATCATGATTGTGCGGATAGGACCGGCACTTTCATCTAGTGGGATGACCAAACTTCACCTATAACTGACATGCGTGAAGGTTTGCCGTTTTTTGTGTTTATGCGGGTTTTACCGCCGTCCACACGCAACGACTTCCCCACTTATCTATGCGATGAATACCGGCATATCAGTGTTGGATAAGTTAAACCTTTCGACGCGCGGCTGTCAATAGGTTAAAGTTCAGTTTCCTCTATCATGATTGTGCGGATAGGACCGGCACTTTCATTTAGTGGGATGACCAAACTTTACCTATAACTGACCTGCGTGAAGGTTTGCCGTTTTTTGTGTTTATGCGGGTTTTGCCGCCGTCCACACGCAACGACTTCCCCACTTATCTATGCGGTGAATACCGGTATATCAGTGTTGGATAAGTTAAACCTTTCGACGCGCGGCTGTCAATAGGTTAAAGTTCAGTTTCCTCTATCATGATTGTGCGGATAGGACCGGCACTTTCATTTAGTGGGATGACCAAACTTTACCTATAACTGACCTGCGTGAAGGTTGTCATCTGTTTGAAATTTTTGCCGTTTTTTGTGTTTATGCGGGTTTTGCCGCCGTCCACACGCAACGACTTACTTCCCCACTTATTTATGCGGTGAATACCGGCATATCAGTGTGGAAAGTTTATAAGTATAAATGTAAGATCATCAGCGTCAATGTGATAAGGAGAATCATTTCCATTAGAAGTGGCTCTGGGCCTTTTCTTTACAAGTTTGGAATTGATCTACATGCAGCCTGTGTAATTGAGCTCCCTTCCATGTTCTTGGGATGGGAGTGTCATCGAGCCTTTCGAGCCGATATGCACTTGGTTCGGAATCTCGTTGTTTACGCAGTATGTAGTCTCCAACATTGAAGCTGCAGTTTCATTCGTGTTTTTCCCAACTGGGGTTCAACACGCATTAGCCTGCTCAGCGTTCATTACGCCACGAGGTGCGTGAGCGTCCCATCTCTGACAAATGCTTCGACGATGTCCTTCAAGTCTAAGCATTCCTCGGTGGTGTGGCCTCTTGTCCTGTGGAAGTCACAGAATTTGCTTTGATCAGCGTTTGGACGCTGTCGGATAATTGGAGCCTCTGGCCATGGGAGCCTCTCAGTGGCGAATATGTCGGTGACGCTTTTGGTGAGTGGCGTCCATCTGGAGTTCCGGTTCGACGACTGCATGTTGTCCTTTCCGCCTAACCGAGGGTGCGAGCCGGATGAGGTGTCAAAGTTTACCCTTGACTGCCAAATACCTAGCTTCCTCTTTTTGTTTAGTCGGGCGGTAAGGACGTTGTATTCTCTTGTTTTCTGGGTGTAGAGGTTTGTGCTTTGGGGAAGATCTCTACCCAGTTGCTTTTCCGTTTCCGCGAAGCGTTTAGCTGCTGTCATGATGGCATCCCATGTGGATGGCATGTCGTCTTTACCCGTTATGGTGCGGATGAGCTCTGGATCTTTCGCGCCCTGGATGAAAGCAGCGCGAACAAGATCTTCGCTAATAGCGCCCAGACTCAGCTTCTTTGAGTTGAAGCGAGTGATGAAGTCTAGCAAAGATTCATCTTCCTCTCGGATGCAGTTGAGGATCGTCCATTGTTCTTCAGTGTACTTTCTTTGTTGACTGAAGTGTTGGCTGAACTTCTGTTGGAAGTCTGCCCAATCGTAGCAAGAGTTGACATATACTTGAGAGACCACGTGTTTACACATGGTCAACCTTATGTTTCTTTATCAAGAGTGATGAGTAGAGATTGTATTAAAATGTTTATATAATACAATGAATGTAAAGTTACAAATAAAACAACAAATAAGGTTTATAAGGACATATTTAGTAATTTATGAATTTTACATTTTCAAGTATTGATTAAGTTTCTAAATGTTGTACTTTGAATGTTATTTTGGTTTAACTGTATGTTTGACAATCATGTGTTTTCGTACAAGTATTATTTACAACTAAACATCATGTTGCCGTCCCAAAAAAAACATATTTCAAATTATGTTGTCATTTCATATTACGTGTGTTTGTTAGACGAATTCTATGTTTTCACCTGTGTCGTACACGGGTCAATAACCTAGTATTAATAAAGTTAAGGGCTTATTATGTTATATTTATTTTACTTAATTGAATTGTAATAGGTTTAGGAAAGTGTAACATCACGGGAATTTTGGGCCAAAAATGGCACGTGTCCAAAATATAGGGATCAATTCTGCCAACTTCCAAACTCCAAGGGCTAAAATGAAAAAAATCTGATTTCTTGTCCTCTCGCGGTACGCGACGGGACAAAAGACAAGCCTATCGCGGTGCGCGATGGGGCTTGGTCAAATGTTCTAGAAGAAGTCAACAACGTACGCGATCGCTGTTGAGCCTACGTCATCGCGTACCGCGATGACGTGGCCTAACACATCTGACACCTTCTCACCACGTGTCCACACGTGGCACACCGGTCGCCACCTGTCCCGACACGTGGCACGACGTCCGCCACGTGTTAACACGTGGCACACCGTCTGCCACGTGGCGACACGTGGCAGACCTACCGTCTGCGTCATCAGACCTACGTCGCGGTACGCGACGGGTCTCCAGGGTCTGGGTGCGGTACGCGATGTGACCCAAAATTTGCCTACAAATAGCAAGGTCCGGGGTCTTCATAACTCACACCCAAATCCAGCGTACAATCATCTCTCTACTCTCTCTCTAAACCTCGAAATTCGTGCCATCGATACACCTCGAAAACCGTGCCCCGATTCCTCGATAAACGTGCCATACCTCGATATTCGTACAACTCCCTGACGACGTTCCGAGCGAGAAGTTGGTGCCGTTTTTACAACCCGACGATCACCTCGAAGTACGTGCCGAGAATATTGGGTGTCTCGATTTGCGTGCCAAAGTGAAGTGGCGATCAAGGCGAGTGTTGAAAAGGCTAAGCGGCGTAGAAGTGCTGCTCGAGTATCTAGGAAATATTAAGCCGAGGAAAGGTAAGGCTTATTACCCGACTAAAATAATGATATAATATTAAAGGCCTAAACCCTAAGTCGAAAATATATACCTCGAGAATAAATGATATAACAAAGAAAAGAAATAAAGAAAGAAATGTGTATATATATATATGTGTGTGTGTGTGTGTGTTATATACTTCTTTGTTATAATTATTATTTAAGTATAATGAGTATTCTTAAATAATAAAAGAAAAAGAATACGTTTCTTAGAAAAGAAGAAACGTCGGGTTTTTATAATAAACTAAAGGTTTATAAAATTGCTTTTAAAACTAAAGGTTTTAAAGTAAAAGAAATGAACTAAAGGTTCATCGAAGTAATAAGACTAAAAGTCTTAAGCCGGATTGTATATCCGACTAATAAAAGTTATACTCGTACTATAGGTGCGAGATAGCAAGAAAGAGTACGCAAGGACGGTGTTGGAAACCGATTCCGATCAAAGGTGAATATGCCCCACTTTTACAAACTTGTTTTCAAATAAATAAATGTGTTATGTGTAAAACTTTACATGAGACTAAGTGTCTCTAAAAACA
>NW_027499100.1:0-109515 GCF_021521415.1 Bidens hawaiensis | reverse complement strand
ATTGGGATTGATAAACCGAAGTGATGATAATATGGCTAGAGTTATTGGGAAGATTGTTTGGAAGGAAAGTATAAAAGAGAAGAAGTTTGAGCTGTTGAAACCACAAAAGGGAAAACTTATCGAAGACAAAGATCGTGGATTGAGAGCAGATGGTAAACCTTGGATGATTATGAAGTATAAGCCGATCTGGTGCCTTAAAGAAGTGCCGATGAAACAAATGCTCAAGGATGTGCTCAAAGAGTTGAAGTGGTGGTATGTAGATTGTGAAACAACTGAAGCAGTGATGGAAGACGAAGATGAACAAGAGCTGCTAAGAGTTTATGATCCGATGCATCTAGTGAACTTGTCGCAAGCTGATCTGCAGGTGCTGAATGAGAAGAAAATCTTTTATATTCCTGCTTGGAAAGAAGAAGCGAAGAAATATCAAAGAATTGTATCAGTTTGTGTACGCGAAGGAGTTCATGCTTGAAGATGAAGATGCAAGGTCGTTGAAGATTACAAGACACGTGTTTGAAGATAAAGAGTTGAAGCTACTGCCAAGGGGGAGTCTGTTGGTACATGATGTCAGTAGTTCAGTGTCTAGTGTCTGTGATCGAGTCGTTTGGATTTGAGTTTGTATGTAAGCGAAGTTGCTAACAAGTTCGCTGATATAGGCGAACTTGTTAGACAAGCGAAGTTAGTGACAACTTCGCCTGAACATGCCAGGCGAAGTTGTCGTGATATATATGTCCTAGGTTACGGCTTAGAGATTAATAAATTGAACGAGTTCATTTATTCAGAGAACGAGTCAGAGAGAGTCTGTATTTGGTGATCTTTGTATCACGTGTTTACGGTTGCAATATAACGTGTTTGTGTTTATTGTAACGTGTTTAATCGTTTTGTTTTCTACGCTCGTAACGTCTTACGTAGGGATTCCGCACCTACGTAGAACGCGATATCTCGTGTAGATCCGGCTGGGAACCTACAAAGCACGCTCTTTTTCAAGAAGCTGTTGCCAGTCTTCCGGCAAACCAGGGTCAGGCCCGAGCATCCTCATCCTCCACCCTGGATCATTTAGGTTAGGTGGATGTCTCACTTTCGTCTTCCATGGTCGGCCACCTTTTTCTGCCACCTTCTCACTCTGTTGATGCTCAACTTCTTTCTTCTCAACTGACCTGTCAATCACAAAACACTCCATTTTCGTGTGATCCTTACTTAAGGATACACACTTGTTAACAAAATCCGCCTTCAGGCTTTCATTGTCAATGAAAGGGTCAGTAGTATTTACAAATAATAATAAACGTTTACCACGATTCCCACATTTAATTTCCAGTGTCCCCTTAGCACAATCAATTACTGCAAGTGAAGTGGCGAGGAAGGGTCTACCCAATATGACTGTGGGTGGCGCATTAGTTACATTTTTAGCATAATCAAGTACTAAAAAGTTAAATGGGTAACAGAAATCCTCCACATGTACCATCACATTATGTATCAAAGTGTATGGCTTTGATCCACTAAAACCACGGTGGTGTTTACTTTTTGCAGCGGACCAAACTCATACTGATATAAACTACCGGGCATGATACTAACACAAGCTCCTAGATCTAGCAGTACCCGATCAGTTTTAAATTCACCAATTTGGATTAATAAAAGGGGCACACCTGGGTCTTGAAGTTTACTCGGGATAATATTATTATCAACCCTCTCATCCCTTATTTTGGTTAATTTGTCATTTAAACATTATCACAAGAAAATTTTTCACAAAAAGATATTTCATTCGGTTGTAATTCAGAGTTATTTTGAAAAATTGTTTCATAATTACCCACATTTTCAATCTCATCACTAATACCTTCCACCACCCCCCCTCAACAAACTGTGGTGTTGGATCAACTTGAACACTAGAAATTCCAAAATTAGGTAAAAGACTAACCGCATTGATATGCACGTTGTTCCCCTTCTTTAAGCTCGAACTATTTTTCTTCAAATTCTCAACATCGGTTGCAAGTTGACCGATTTGAGTGGTCAACGATTGAATGGCTTTGTCACGGACTTCATCCTTTTGCATGCGTACTTCATGTAACACCCGTTAATTTACGGTTTAAGGATTTAAATCATGTAAAGTATGTATACTTCTCGAGAGTTATCCGGCATATTTCGTTGGCCCTATCATCTTCCCGGTACGTTAAATCCTTAACTTTACTTCAAGTTGCCATATATTTCAAATTGACGGGCTAGGATGAAACGTTTTTATATTATAACATAAAACTTAAAAAACCTAAACCCTAGCCACACTTGCAGTCCGATCGGCAGCTTCAAGCTCCCCCCCCCCCCCCTGCGATTTTCTTCTTTCCAGCCAAGGTGTGAGCTTAAAACATCAATTAAAGGTTAGTAATATGATTCCCCAAGTCTTTTACACCTTAATTGACCCTTATATCACGCGTATTAATAGTTAAATTTCGTGTTGTAGGCTTACCGGGTGGCTGTCAATTCTAACCTTTTCGGGACTGTTTTGGTTGAGGCTTTTGCACCAAAATACTCCTAGGTATGTCTAGTATATCATACTTAAAAATCATTGATGTGTTGTAAAACACACTTATTTTCCGCACCTTTTATCTACGTATTACATTATATTTTATGTGTTTTAACTCATTTTAGATAGGTTTTACATATTAATCTTTATCTTGTAGGCTATGGGTGAAAGATTGAAGAAACCGATCTTCTTGAGCAGTTTACGAGCCTTATACGCATGAGATTTCATGAAACAACTCAAGGCCCGGCCCGATTACATGTTAGACAAGCCCAATTTTTATACCAATTATAATATTAAAAAAAATAAAACCCTAAGTGGGCAGCTAGGTTCCGATCGCAGACTGCAAGGAGGAAAAGAAAGAGACAAAGTTTTGTGGAGGCTAGGGTTTGGGTGTTTTGGTGGCTAGGGAAGGAAGGAGACACAAGAACCAAGCCTCGGGATCGTTCATCATCAATTTCACAGCCAAGGAGCAGCCCGAAAGCCATCTTATATCCTTTCTTGTTAAACTTTGTTCATCACTTTCATTGTTCTTGATCAATTGTTGAATTGTTTTGCAATTGCTTTAAGGATTAACTTGTTGATCATTGAATGCTTGAATTGATTATTGAGATGAGTTATATGATGTTTTTATTAAGTGTTCATGGCTGTCCAAAGATGATTAGAGGCTAAACTTGTTAGTTCTACCTAGGAATGATGATAATTGTTAATGTTTGATGAGCTTGTTGGATTGTTTGATTGATAGACATATATTTTTATTGTAAATTTTGATTTAGACATGAAATAGGTTGTGTTTAAGGGATGGAAATTTTGGGTAATTCATTGCTTAAACCCCGTGTGTCGGTTAATTAGTTTTGTGTTGATTGATTAGTGCATTGTTTGATTCCAGACTTTGTGTTTAGGGTTTGTTTGCGGTAGGAACAACCGTAGGGTTTTGTTGCATGAATTTGAGGTTAAAGTATAGCAGTTAGACACCTTCTTAGAGACCGAGAGGTGATAAGAAGTTAGGTTTGTCTCATTGCCTTTGCATGCTAGAATAAGAATTGCGCGAGAGCGAGTTTGTTTCTTGTCAGGTTTAGGTGTTAGAGCGACTAGTTGATCAATTTTGGTTTAAGTTGAACTGTTCCTCTATCCTTGGTTGTGTAGTATTCATTGCCATTAGGGTCGATTGTTTGTGAGACCGAGAGGTGAGTCAACATTAGAACACGTTAACAATTGTTTCCCGGTTTGGTCGTTTTAGCCGATTAAGAGTAGTTAGGGTTTATTGAGTGAGACCGAGAGGTGATCCAGTGAGCCCGAGCGATCCTTAGTCGTATCATCTTTAGGAACCGGTGTCTAGATATCATCCAATCCATTAGCTTGTCAGGCCTACAGTTTGATTCAGACCTAGGTAGACGTTTATCTCCATCCGAAGTTAACATAGTTAGTTTGTCGTTAAGTTTTCTATTTTAGGTAACTTTTGTTAGTCAGTCTAGTTAGTCCAGTTAAGTAATTAAAAATAAAAAAAATCAATTTAATATTATTCTTATTTAGGTCTTGTCTAGGGTTAGTGATCGTTAGCGTCCTTACGTGTCTTCGTGTTCGATACTCTGACTTCCTAGGTCTATTACTACTTGTGATCGGTACACTTGCCGGTTGTGTGTGGTTTTAGGATTTTCATTTTATAATTAAAGCTTAGTTGTGAGGTTCATTCTTCTAGACATCCGACGCACACCAATCATGTTCATTGGTGTTCGTTAGATTGGTCAACTAGTTGTAGTTTGATTGTTAGTGTTCTGTTGACTAGAATTGTAGTTTGATGCGTTTAACGCGAGGGTTGAAGTCATTAACGACCAATTCAGCTCGGGGGAACTTGGTTTGATGTACGGGCTGTTGAAAACTCATTTTTATAAGTATGGGGCTGGATTGGTTGTCGGTTACTCAAACTGGTCGGTATAACACGCAATTGCGTTTATTGAATGGTTGGTGCATTGTACTTGTGAGTTACCGACCCATTTGACTCGTGTAGTGTCGTGTGGACTTGTTGGCTGTGATTTTATCATGTTGGGTCCACACGGGGTTGAGTCGGATGTTAATGGCCTAAATGACTCTTAAATGCGCGTGTTAGTGTCACCTAGTGCTTCCGGGGGTAAATTGGGAATTCTTTATTCCCGGGAGTATCTAAGGGTCGTGTTGGTGAATGTAAGGCCCCGGGGGCTGTTATGATTGAGTTTGATGAGGTCAAGACTTTAGGTAACTCGAACCATGCTAGAACATCTCGTAGGATAAACGAGTCCTTTCAATGTCGATTGTAATGTTTGTATGTAAACCGACAGGTGTTTGAAGTTTTGGGATTACTTAGGGATTATCTAGCTCGTGGTGAATATGTGTGATGTGTGTCTAGTAACCCTATAATAATGACCCTCACAACTAAGCTTTAATATTAAAACGAAAATCCTAAAACCACACACAACCGGCAAATATACCGATCGCAAGTAGTATAGACCTAGGAAGTCCGAGTATCGAACACGTGGACACGTAAGACGCTAACGATTACTGACCCTAGACAAGACCTACCTTAGAATAATATTATTTTGATTTTTGATTTCTTTTAACTTAACTGAACTAACTGGACTAACTAACAAAACTTACCAAAAATAGAAAACTCAACGACAAACTAACTGTGTTAACTTAGGATGGAGAAAAACGTCTACCTAGGTCTGAATCAAATTGTAGGCCTAACAAGCTAATGGATTGAATGAATTCAAGACACCGATCCTTAAAGATGACACGACTAACGATCGCTCGGGCTCACTGGATTACCTCTCGGTCTCACTCAATAAACCCTAACTACTCAAAATCGCCTAAAACGACCAAACCGGGAAACAATTGCTAACGTGTTCTAATGAAGGATCACCTCTCGGTCCCACCAACACTCGACCCTAATGGCAATGAATACTACACAACCAAGGATAGAGGAACAATTCAACTTAAACTAAAATAGATCAACTAGTCACTCAAAACACCTAAACCTAACTAGAAACGAACTCGCTCTTGCGCAATCCTTATTCTAGCATATAAAGGCAATGAGATGACCCTAACTTCTTATCACCTCTCGGTCTCAAAAAAGGTGTCTAACCGCTGTACTTATTCCAATAAATCATGCAACAAAACCCTACGGTTGTTCCTACCGCAAACAAACCCTAAACACCAAGTCTAGAATCAAACAATGCGCCGATCAATCAATACAAAACTAATCAATCAACACACGGGGTTTATGCAATGAATCACTAAAATTCCCAGCCACTAAACACAACCTATTTCATGTCTAAATCAAACTTTACAATAACAATTAAGGTCTATTAATCAAACAATCCATAAAACCTATCAAACACTAACAATTTTCATCTTTCCTAGGTAGAACTAGCAAGATTAGCCTCTCATATTATTTGGACAGCCATGAACAGTTAATAAACACATCATTAACTCATACCAAACATCTTAACAATCATCCAACAATCATAAACAAGTCAATCTCTAACACAATTGCAAAACTATGTAGTCAATTGAACAAGTAAAATAATATGATGAACAATGTAAAAGATGGAAGGATATTGAGTGATTCCGGGCTGCTCCTAGGCTGTAAAATTGATGGTGAATGATCCCGAGACTTGTCCTTGCCTTCTTCTTCCTTCCCTAGCCGCCAAGACACCAAGACCTAGCTTGCAAAAAACTCTTTTCTCTTTTTCTTCTCCTGCCCTGGTCCGATCGCAAACCTTGCTGCTCCTAGGGTTTTTTTTTCTTTTTTATATTATGTTATAATATGAGGCTTGGGCTTTTTCATGTTGTAGACGGGCCGGGCTTTGAGTTTTACTTGAAAACTTATGCGTAAAAAGCTCGTAAACTGCTCCAAAAGTCCGGTTTTCTTCAATCTTTCACCCATAGCCTACAAAATAAAGATTAATATGTAAAAGCTATCTAAAACGAGTTAAAACACATAAAATGTAATACAAAAACGTAGATAAAAGGTGCGGAAAATACGAGTGCTTTACAACACATCAAATATCCCCACACTTAAGACTTTTTGTCCCTGAAAAAGAATACTCGACAGGATCATATCCGAGTTCAACCGACAACTCTTGGTTTTATTTATTTACTATTATTATTAATATTTTTTTTTCTTTTTAATGTATTAGAACAAGTGACCCGTTACCCCTTCCAACTTTCACCTAATAAGCCAGATCAGGTCGATTGTCGGTATTGCTGTCCACTTTAAACCCATGCCCCTAATACTTACCGAGGCAAATAAGGCGTGATAATTTTATTAATTTGTATGACTAAGTGGAACCCACACCTAAAAGCCCTACGGCCACTTCACCAATTCCATTATGGTTTTACCGGGCCGAGCCACTCCAACTTGACTTAAACCTTTTGCCACATGATTAAACATTTCGACTCATATACAAACTATAAACTCTAGCTCTCTTTCAAGTGCACGTAATTACAAATGCATTCTCTTTTATTTTTTTCTTTTTCTGCCTTTTGGCTTTTTGCAATTTTTTTTTTCGCACTCATATTACATGGCTTTGCATGAACAGAAACAAATACAAAAGATAAAACAACTAATATATGCAGACGATCATGTGACTCGAGGCTTTAGTATGACCCGGCTTTTCATTCCAGCCCTGTCACGAGCTTAGTTAAACAAACAAAACCCCTAAGATGTTTCCCACTAAAGTCAAGCCATTAAAAAGGTGTTGGTGCATGTTTTGTGACTGTCGCTATGCAATTCTGTTCAGCGTTGTGGAAGTACCATAGGCGAAGTTAGAATAACTTCGCCATAGGCGAAGTTGTAACAACTTCTGCCATAGGCGAAGTTCTAACAACTTCGCCTACAGGCCCAAGCCCGCGAAGTTTATATATATATGTGTGTCTTGTTTAGGTTTGAGTATCCAGAAAAGTTAGAGCTTTTGTGTTCAGTTTATTTGTCTAGAGAGAAACCAAGAGGGAGAGTCGTGTGGGACGAACCGAGGTAGAGCTCACCTCGGGTCGGCCGTGTCTTTGTTTTCGTGTTTGGTATGTAACGAGTTATGATTATGATATAAAAGATCTGCAGATGTGTTTATCCCATTTGTGTGTTTGTTCGTGTGTTTGTATGAGTGTAATAGTGTTCTTCGTCTTCTACACCAATAAACGAGTCTAGGAGGATTCCGCACTCCTAGACCTCGTGCGGATCTCGTATCGATCGGCGACGCCCCGCGAGAGGGGACTTACAAGTGGTATCAGAGCCTTAGGCTCTTATGCTATGGTTCGAGATCTGCGTTTTGGTGTTTCTGGCACGTTTCTGATCCTTAAGTGGTATCAGAGCCTTAGTCGCTATTTCAACTCTTAAGGAGACTTGGAGTTGGTCGCCTACACAGATTCTGATTATGGAGGGTGCAATCAGAGTCGAAAGTCAACTACAGGTGGTTGTCAGTTTCTTGGTGGCAGATTAGTGTCATGGCAATGCAAGAAGCAGACCTCAGTCGCTATTTCAACCTGTGAAGCAGAATACATGGCAGCATCCAACTGCTGCTCCCAGGTTCTTTGGATTCAACAACAGTTGCGCGATTACGGTCTAAATTTCACTCATACTCCTATTTGCATTGATAATACTGCTGCTATCTCAGTAACTAACAATCCCGTCAAACACAGTAAAACTAAACATATTGACATCCGTCATCATTTTATACGGGATTGTGCTGAGAAGAAACTTATTATGCTCGAAAAGGTTGATACGCTAGATAATTTCGCTGATTTATTTACAAAAGCGTTTGACAAAACTAGATTTCAAAACCTTGTTGAGCTGAATGGGATGATCAATCCCAAGTAACCCTACTTTTTGTCTTAGTATTTTTGTTTAAAAAAAAAAAAAAAAAGCGTCACTATCGCTTAGAATTATGTCGGTTACCTCAGTTTGAAGGACATATCTTCGGATATGTTTGGTTCTCATTTCTACTTGTAGAATATAAGGATAGCCATTAACCAGATGACTGAAAGTGACCGGGGCGGTTTATGATGTGTTTTTATTCTTTTGCTGAAAATTAGTCGATCATACTTAGTTAGAAGGACACATACTCGTATGTGGTCGGTCCAGCTGATCCATTGGATCTTCAGGATAGCCGTTTACATGAAGACTTTGACTTGATCGGGGCGATAGAAGTTAAAAATTTTTGTGGGAGATGAAATTATTTTTCAAGTCTACTACTTCGTAAGAAGTTCCTTTACTATGTTTAATAGAAAATTGATCTAACCTTGGAAAGTGATAGATATACTGATTCTGTGTGCTTAACTAGTGAAGTTATTAGGCCTAAAAAGACTTTAGAACAGTCATTGTATGACATGGTAGCTTTTTATGGTGCGTAAAAGTATAAGTGATACTAACTAAATCTACTCGATTTTATCTGGAAACTCCTTAAGAGTTGTGCATGTCTCCATATATATCTTTCCGAATGATAGGCAGAAAAGCGATTACCTAGTAATACACGAGCCCGTGAGTGTTCTGATTCCCGTGATGATAGCGTGTCAAGAAACTGCAGTGATCCAGATTCGGGACTTGCGGTAGTTTACTACTCTGAAGTCTGTGTAACTACTTAAAAAAAATAAAAAAAATAAAAAAATAACGTGTGAGTTATTGAGACATTATAGATTTCATAATGATAAGACTTCTCAATCAAGATGCAAGATAGAGAACGGGATTAAGAGTCCAAAGATCGAAGAGTTCATACTATTTAATCAGACACTACGGGTCGAGGTCAACTCGGGGTGACTTGGGGAAAGCCAAATACGCTTTGAGAATAGATAGGAGGCATTATAATCTCTGAGTTGTTGCCCATTTAAGTTTTGAGCTTAATTGAACCTAACCCGTATCACAGAAACGATGAAAACCATTCTAAGTCATTTACCTGCTTACAACCTGTTTCTTTATGTCATAATACAGCTGAACACGGATCTGTGTGACAGTCACGTAGTTAGTATGATTCCTGTTCGGATCTTTTCTAAAACATGGTAGTCCCTATCGAGACTGAAATTTGATCCCGTGTACTTTATTTTTAAAATTTTTCTACTTATGTAGTTGTATGATTTTATATTTGGTTACTTGGTCTTGATCGTATCATTTAACGCTTTAAAGGTTGTTTTAAAACTTGATTGCAAATTGTTCAAATTATAGGGGTTTGTTTTGAAAATTTTGATATCGGCGAAGTTGTGCTTAACTTCGCCTGCAATAGGCGGAGTTATCCACAACTTCGCCTGTATAATTTTGACCCTATATAATGGATATTAAAGGTCAAACAGGTCATTATTTTCAAAAACACCAGCGAATTTGTCTTAAACCCGGCGAACTTATTTCGTAAACCCACAGCGAACTTATTCGATCATCTTCTGTGTTCATTCTTTCTCGATTTCTAATCCGTTTAAACGTGTGTAGGATAATCGAATCGATTGTTCATGTTCATTAACGTTTATCATCGGTCGATTCGACCCGTTTCACGTACTCGTTTTTCGAACCCTTAACAACCGATTTTCAAACGTATCTTTACGTGTTCTTAATCAAATTAATCGTATAGATCATTTTAAAACCTGGTTTTCCGAAATCCGTAAGCTCAAAATTGACCAAATCACGTCGTTCGATAAACCTAACTGATGTCGTTTCATATTCGTTCGATAAACCTAACTGATGTCGTTTCATAATTATTTTTGAAACAGTTTATGAGGCGATGTTGTGGTTAGGCGAAGTTACCATTAACTTCGCCTGGACCTTTTTACTTAACAGTTAACAGACGAAGTTAAAGTTGAAGCGAAGTTGTTTCCCAACTTCGCCCCACCTCTAACTTCGCCTATACAGAATAAATCACAACTTCGCTCATGGTAACAGGCGATCTTGTGATTTGCGTTGACGTGTATCTAACTTAGTCTGTTTGATGCAGATATGGCTGCTGTAGGTGGTGCAGGCAGAGATGACGGTGGTGATAACCAGAGACAGTTCTTCCCGGGTCATAACATGTATATAACATTAGACCCGGAGGCGAGCGGAGTTGATGATTTCCGCGAAATCATCACATTTCTTTTATGCTCGCGGATATTCCACGCGATTACAACAACTCTGCCAATATCCTTGCCCAACATTGAGGATTTTTGGCAGACCGTGGAATATGACTGTAGAGTCGAACCCCCGGTGATGCGCACAACAGTAAACAATCATATTGTTCAGTTCTCATCTGAACATATCCGGGCGGCATTACGTTTTGGAGATGAGACGAGGGATGACCCGACAGATTTTGTGGCTCCTTTCCGTGATGGAGCGTTTTTGAGGATGGGATACTCAGGTCCTTTGGGAGATACCCAAAGAAGGAAGGGGTTCTTACTGGACCAGTGGCGCTTTCTCATGCATGTCATGATTGTATGCATGTCAGGGAGAAAGGCGGGCACTGATGGCATGGGCGCGACCATGAAGTCGGCTATGACTGCTCTGACTTATAACAAGCGTTACAGCTTTAGTCAGATGGTCTTCTACGAGATCGATCGACAACGAAGAGCGGTGGCGCGTGAGAGATTTATCATGTATCCAAGATTTCTCCAAATGATCTTGAAACATGTTTCTCCAACGCTACCTCAGCGCCGCCCAATCAGATACGTAGATAGCGTGAGTAAAAGGATCTTTGCCCAATGCAGATCCTCCAGTGCGAGGACCAAACCTGAGCTCCGTCCTCGCCATACTCCACTGTTCGGGTACTTGATCAACCCGGGGTATGTGCCTGCTCGAGGGAACGAGTTTAGGGACCCGGCACCACAACAGGCAGGAGCACCTCAAGCTATACCTGCTGCTCCTGTTGTGTCACCGGAGGAGAACCTTGACCTTGACGCAGCCTTTGGCGGTCAAGGATTTTTTGACATGGAAAGGGTTGATCCAGAGGAGAATGTACAGGTCTCGGTTGAATGAGCTTTGGGTGTGAATGTTACTAGGGCAGCTACAACGGTGGCTGGCTCAGATTCTGATGATGAAGTGGCCGAAGCAAGACGGATTTTGGTAATACATGAACGGGTTCATGGGAAAAGAAAAAGAACTGATGATGACAGCGAGTCAGATTATGAAGAAGAGGTGCAACAGTTGATACGTAGATCGAGAAGGGAACGGGCAGGTGCAGGATCGGGAGCCGGTGAGAGCTCTAGGGTGGTACGTTTCACTCCACCAGCACTGTCCGGTATGACTTTTGTTCCCTCATCATTACAGGTTACAAGGCCAAGCGCCACGGATGTTCCCGTGGTGGCTACCTCATCTGCCTTTGGCCTCCCACCCACTTCATTCCAACTACCGACTCCGGAGATCGTTTCGTTGCCGCCTCCGACTGTTACTCCAACGGAGGTCGTGGCACAATTTTTCGAGTCGACGGTTGTGGCCACTGCAGGGTTATCGGTGACAATACCACCTGCGGTTACGTCTTTGCCTACTTCTGAGGTCCCGGTTACATCGGAAATCCCTCCTCAGTACACTCACGATATATCTCATCTGAGGTTTGATTTCGATGCAACCCTATCAGACTAAGAACGAATAGCAGCACTTGAACGGGTCGTGGCAGAGCAGTCAAGGATTAATCTTATCCAGACCCAGGCTATTCAATGCCTAGTTGCAGAGAATCAGATGCAGTCGTCCCTGCTGGTAGAACATGGAAAAATCATAGATGCTCTGAAGGAGTTCTTGGCATCTCAGGGGGAGACGAGCTGTAAAGGCGATGAGTTGAGGACGAAGAAGCGCAATGATAGAGACGATGATCCCAATGCATCGAAAGGTGCAGGTGGTGAGTTGCCAAGAACTGTACAAGCTCTTGGGACTTCCACAACTCAGGAGGAGTCGACAACTGCAGCTGGTGGTGATGATGTGGTGGTAGTGGAGGTTGAGGAGATGGATGATGACTTTATGTGTGATGATGATGTATTATCGAGTGATGAGTTTGAGAAGATTGGAGAAGAGATTGTGATTGATGATGAGATAGAAGAGGGAGAGATAGTAGAAGAGAATGTGGAGCATGAGATACCGGAAGTAGATAACGCAGATATGAGTCAAGAGATTGGGAATGATGAGACTGAATGGGAAGAGCAGCCTAGATGGAAAGAAGGCTATGCTCAGTGGTTCGTCAAAACGAAGAAACCAGCGGTCCCTACAATGTTTAAGAAGAGTTACAACATTAGAGGCTATGCTGAAGCGAGAAAGGGGATTATTTGTTGGACATACGATGAGCAGTTGAGGCTCTTCGTGATTAAAAGGTATGATGGCGTTCAGTACTTCAAAAAATTGTTGAGATCGTTGAACACATTGCCAGAGTGTGAAGTGAAAGACTTAGCCAGATTGGGATTGATAAATCGAAGTGATGACAACATGGCTAGAGTCATTGGGAAGATCGTTTGGAAGGAGAGTATAAAGGAAAAGAAATTTGAGCTGCTGAAACCACAGAAGGGTAAACTTATCAAAGACAAAGATAGGGGGTTGAGAGTAGATGGCAAGCCTTGGATGATTATGAAGTATAAACCGATCCGGTGTTTGAAAGAAGTGCCGATGAAACAAATGCCCAAGGATGTGCTCAAAGAGTTGAAGTGGTGGTATGTAGATTGTGAGACAGCTGAAGCAGTGATGGAAGACGAAGATGAACAAGAGCTGCTGAGAGTCTATGATCCGATGCATCTAGTGAACCTGTCTCGAGCTGATCTGCAGGTGCTGAATGAGAAGAAAATCTTTTATATTCCTGCTTGGAAAGACGAAGCGAGGAAATATCAAAGAGTTGTTTCGGTATGTGTACGAGAAGGAGTGAATGCTTAAAGATGAAGATTCAGGATTGTTGAAGATTACAAGATACGTGCTTGAAGATAAAGAGATGAAGCTACTGCCAAGGGGGAGTCTGTTGGTACATGATGTCAGTAGTTCAGTGTCTAGTGTGTGTAATGGAGTCGTTTGGATTTGAGTTTGTATGTAAGCGAAGTTGCTAACAAGTTCGCTGATATAGGCGAACTTGTTAGACAAGCGAAGTTAGTGACAACTTCGCCTGAACATGCTAGGCGAAGTTGTCGTGATATATAACTTAAGCTACGGCTTGAGTTTGAAAACAATTCAATCAGTTTTAGTTTACGAGTCAGAGAGTCCTGTAATCAGTGATTGATATCACGTGTTTAAGGTTGCAATATAACGAGTATTTGTTTATTGTAACGTGTGTTTAATCGTATCGTCTTCTACGCTCGTAACGTCTTACGTAGGGATTCCGCACCTACGTAGAACGAGATATCTCGTGTAGATCCGGCTGGGAACCTACAAAAGGTTCAATTAGGTCAACAACCAAACCGCCCTTTCATTCTCAAAGGCTGAGCCTACCGACACACGATTACTGAGTCTAAACCGTTCAGTTACCATACATTACGTGCGGGTCTAATGGGCACTGTTCTTATTTATTATATATATATTTTTGAAACCACCAAAAATTTATAAAATAACCACTACTCGGTAATAACATCATCTCCTGTTTAACGTAGAGAAAACAAATTTCAAGGGACTATTTTTTCAAAATTTTTCAAATTTTCAAATTTTTTTTTTTTAATAAAATTTCTACAACTAAGTAAAATAAACCCCATCCCCACACTTAGAACGAAATCGTCCTCGATGAGTAAAAGGAAAAGAAATAAAATAAAATAAAAATAAAACAGAAAATAAAAATAAAAATAGAGTGTATAAGACTAAAACAAAGAACGGGTTACTCCCTTGGTTTGTGTGCAGAATCCTCAATAGCTGAGTAGTATCCAAACGACCGTATAGCAAAGAATTTCTTCTTTTGCTGGTAAGACATCTTCGGGTAATACCCGTCCGCAAGATAGTTCGCGAAGTCGGCGAACCATGGGAAACCCTCATCCTTAGCAGAAACAAACATAAGACTCTCTGTCGGAAAGTGGTCATTAATCATGACCCCCGGCTCTCCTAACTTAGCTCCCTCAAGACGCGAAAGATGATAGGCCGCTACATTCTCGGCCCCCTTTTTATCACGGATTTCGATATCAAACTCTTGAAGAAAAAGGATCCAACGGATAAGACGTGGCTTAGAATCCTGTTTGCTAAAGGGATAACGGATGGCAGAATTATCCGTGTATACAATCGTCTTGGACAGAACAAGATAGGACCTGAATTTGTCAAATGCAAACACCACAGCTAAAAGCTCTTTCTCAGTGCTGGTGTAACTCTCCTGTGCACCATTCAGGGTCCGGCTCACATAGTAAATCGGATGGAAGTGTTTATCCTTCCGCTGTCCAAGAACCGCTCCGACTGCGAAGTCGCTCGCATCACACATCAACTCAAAAAGAAGCGACCAGTCGGGAGCAATCATGATCGGGGCGTTAACGAGTTTGTATTTTAAAAGATTAAATGCCTCGACACACTGCTCAGAAAACACAAACGGGGCATCCTTCTCCAAGAGTTTGGTCATGGGTCTCGCAATCTTAGAAAAATCTTTAATGAACCGGCGATAGAACCCAGCATGACCCAGAAAACTCCAGATGGATCTCACGGAAGTGGGCACGGGAAGATTAGAGATGGTATCGACCTTCGCTCAGTCGACCTCTATCCCCGCACTCGAAATACGATGCCCCAAAACGATGCCATCGCGTACCATGAAGTGACACTTCTCCCAGTTAAGAACTAGGTTGGTGTCAACGCATCGGGCCAACATCCTCTCAAGGTTGGAGAGACACCAATCGAAAGAGCTCCCAAATACAGAAAAATCGTCCATGAACACCTCCATGGAGTCCTCGATCATGTCATGAAATATAGCCACCATGCACCTCTGAAATGTGGCTGGAGCGTTACACAGTCCGAACGGCATACGTCGATAGGCAAACGTACCGTATGGGCAGGTAAACGTGGTTTTCTCCTGGTCATCGAAAGCAATAGGAATCTGAAAGTACCCGGAGAAACCATCTAAGAAGCAGTAGTACTGCTGACCTGCCAAACGCTCCAACATCTGATCAATGAAAGGTAGAGGAAAGTGGTCTTTCCTCGTGGCATCATTTTGTCTACGATAATCGATGCAGACTCTTCAACCAGTCACAGTCCTAGTGGGAATGAGCTCGTTCCTCTCATTGGTGACGACAGTCATGCCACCCTTTTTAGGAACCACTTGGACTGGAATAACCCACGAACTATCAGAAATGGGGAAAATGATCCCTGCATCAAGGAGTTTGATGATCTCCTTCTTCACGACCTCCTGCATCTTCGGATTAAGCCGCCGCTGCGGCTGAACGTCAGTCCTATAATTAACCTCCATGAGGATTTTATGCGTGCAAAACAAATGGTTGATACCCTTGATGTCGATAATCTTCCATGCAATGGCCTCCTTGTGCTCTCAAAGCACCCTCAACTGTCTCTCTCTCTCTCGACCTCCGTCAAAGTATATGCGACAATAACCGGCAACTTCCTCTTCTCGTCCAAAAACGCTTACTCCAGATGGGCAGGTAAATCCTTAAGCTCTAAGGAAGGAGGGGGGCTCTCGACAAAGGGTCGGTCCATCGGATCGTCACGTACGATCCCAGCAGACACTTTAGACTCAGGGTGATGTGACTCGGCGTCATCTTCCGTTGACTGATCGGTCATAGCAACCATCTCAATCTCTGGAATGTCCCTATCGAGAATCTGAGTGTCGGAGGCAGATCCTCTACAGATCTCGCTGAAAAACTCCCCAACATGCTCCATGATGGTATCGATAAAGTACAGGGAGTCATCAGCAGACTTGGGGTGTTTCAGTGACTGTCGAACGTCAAAGGTGACGTCTCATCCCCAACTCTCAAAATCAACTTACCCTCGCAGACGTCGATCAATGCATGTGCAGTGGCAAGGAATGGTCGGCCTAAAATCAGTGGAACGCTATCATCGTCGTTCATGTCCAGAATGACAAAGTCCACCGGGAAGATGAACTTGTCGACACGAACCAGCATGTTCTCGCCCACCCCTCGAGGGTATTTCACAGAATGATCAGCAAGCTGGATACTCATCCTGGTGGGCCTCGGTTCGCCTAGACCCAGCTTGCGATACACGGAATACGGCATGAGATTAATTCTGGCACCGAGATCGGCTAGCGCATGAATAACCGTATCATTACTCAAGATGCAGGGAATCGTGAAACTCCCTGGATCGGCCATCTTTTCTGGTAATTTCCTCTGTAAGACAGCAGAACAATTAGCACTCAATGGGATGGAAGCGACCTCAGCAAGCTTCTCCTTATTCGAAAGGATATCCTTGAGGAACTTCGCGTGTTTAGGCATTTGAGTCAGTGCCTCAAGGAATGGAATGTTAAGGTGAAGCTGCTTCAAAAGATCAAGAAATTTGGAATTCTGCTTCTCATCTCTGTCTCTGCGGAGTCTCCCGGGGTATGGTACTCTAGGCTTGTAGACGCTGGTTGGCTCACTCGGTAATTGGTGTCTCTCGGCCTGTGCTGAACTCCCTGGGCTGCTCCTTTGATGCACCTGAGCCGGTGAAGACTCCATCTGAATCTCCTCATCCACCTGCTCCTCTACAACTACTGCAGGCTCCTCGACGACTCCTCTCTGCCGAATCCCGGGCTCCTCTCGTGCCCCTACACCGCTCCTCGTTGTCACAGCTTTTGCAAATCCTTCGGGTTCTGCTCGGTGTTACTCGGTAGTGAACCCTGCGGCCTCTCGTTCAATCGACTGGCTATCTCCCCCATCTGCCGCTCGAGACTCTGAATCGACGCTCCTTGATTCCTCATGAACTACTCGTGCTCTCGAAGCTTCTCCTACGTCATAAGCTGCGACAACATCTGTGTCTGTTGCGCCATCATCTCCTCCAAAGTGGGCTTCTTCTCCCCACTGCTCGCTACCTCACCAGCATCCTGAAATAAACTCTGGCGTTGCTGAAACCCGGGCTGGTTGCCGCTCCTCCAGTTGGAGTTCTGATTGCCTCTCCATCCCGAATTATAAGAATTGAAAGAATTGGGTTTCGGTTTGGATTTCCTATGAAGTCTACGGCCTCCTCCTGTGAACTGACTGGGCACTGAACGGTATCATGCCCCCCTCTGCAGATCTCACACAACTTGCTCTTCGTCTGCATATCCTTCACCATCTTCGCCAACGCCTCGACCTGTGCGGTCAGTGCGGTGGTCGTGTCCACTGAATGCATGCCTCGTGAGATGGAATCGACGGTCTTACCTCCTCTGGCGGGTGGTCTCTGGTATCCACTCATAGCTAGCCCATTGAATAAAGTGATACACTCATCAGGGTCCTTAGTCGTCAACAGATTTCCTCCCGCCGCCGTGTCGAGCATACTCTGCGTCGCGTACGTCACTCCATTATAAAATTTCTCGACGACCGCCCAATCTTGCAAGCCGTGGTTCGGGCACAACGCTAATAGATTCTTGAATCGCTCCTAGGTCTCGTAAAAACTCTCGGTGTCCTCCATCTGAAAAGAATGTATCTGGTTACGCAAACGAGCGGCCTTAGCCGGAGGATCGTATTTTTCAAGAAATTGGGTCTGCATGGCTGCCCAAGTAGCTATAGAGCCCTGTGGGAGGGACTCGAGCCACAAACTCGCTTGATCAGCGAGTGAAAACGGAAAGACGCAGAGCTTAACGGCGTCTTCGAAAACGCCCGCAAGATGGAAACTGTCGCAGATACGCACAATGCGGGTGAGATGAGAGTGCGGGTTCTCGTGAAGCAACCCATGAAACTGAGCAGAATGAGCGATGGTATTTAGAATGTTCGACGGGATCTGCCAGTTCGTAGCAACTCCAATGGCGGGTGATGCGATGCTGGATCTCGCGCCAGCACTGGCCGGACGGGCCCGGTCCATAACTGTCCTCCTCGGTGGAATGTTGCCCATGATCCTATCCCTATCATCAGGGTCAACGGATGAAGAAGTAGACGAGGGTGAAACGGGACAATATCTCTCACGAAACTCTCTGGCTTGGGAAATGCTTCAGTGTCGGGTGGCAACGAGATCGAGTCTGTCGCATAAAAACTATAACGAGAAATAAGATTATCTAAATTATTCTAACAAATAAGTAAAATAGAACAAAAATAATTACAAGTAGCACAAAAGGTAAGTCCTAACTCGGATTGCTCTCAAAATGCCTAAAACCGTGACCCCGGCAACGGCGCCAAAAACTTGATGTGTGTCTAATAACCCTATAATAATGACCCTCACAACTAAGCTTTAATATTAAAACGAAAATCCTAAAACCACACACAACCGGTAAGTGTACCGATCGCAAGTAGTATAGACCTAGGAAGTCCGAGTATCGAACACGTGGACACGTAAGACGCTATCGATTACTGACCCTAAACAAGACCTACCTTAGAATAATATTATTTTGATTTTTGATTTCTTTTAACTTAACTGAACTAACTGGACTAACTAACAAAACTTACCAAAAATAGAAAACTTAACGACAAACTAACTGTGTTAACTTAGGATGGAGAAAAACGTCTACCTAGGTCTGAATCAAATTGTAGGCCTAACAAGCTAATGGATTGAATGACTTCAAGACACCGGTCCCTAAAGATGACACGACTAACGATCGCTCGGGCTCACTGGATTACCTCTCGGTCTCACTCAATAAACCCTAACTACTCAAAATCGCCTAAAACGACCAAACCGGGAAACAATTGCTAACGTGTTCTAATGAAGGATCACCTCTCGGTCTCACCAACACTCGACCCTAATGGCAATGAATACTACACAACCAAGGATAGAGGAACAATTCAACTTAAACTAAAATATATCAACTAGTCACTCAAAACACCTAAACCTAACTAGAAACGAACTCGCTCTCGCAAAATCCTTATTCTAACATATAAAGGCAATGAGATGATCCTAACTTCTTATCACCTCTCGGTCTCAAAGAAGGTGTCTAACCGCTGTACTTATTCCAATAAATCATGCAACAAAACCCTACGGTTGTTCCTACCGCAAACAAACCCTAAACACCAAGTCTAGAATCAAACAATGCACCGATCAATCAATACAAAACTAATCAATCAACACACGGGGTTTATGCAATGAATCACTAAAACTCATCCTTAAGGGTATTCTCTCGAATAAGGAGAAGTTAGCTGAGGTAGCTTCCATCCCTTTGAGTGCTAGCTGTTCTGTTGTCTTACAGAGGAAGTTACCAGAGAAGATGGCCGATCCAGGGATTTTCACGATTCCCTGCATCTTGAGTGATGATACGGTTATTCATGCGCTGGCTGATCTTGGTCCCAGTATTAACCTCATGCCGTATTCCGTGTATCGCAAGCTGGGTTTAGGCGAACCGAGGCCTACCATGATGGGTATCCATCTTGCTGATCGTTCTGTGAAATACCCTCGAGGGGTGGTCGAGAACATGCTTGTTCGTGTCGACAAGTTCATCTTCCCGGTGGACTTTGTCATTCTGGACATGAACGATGATGATAGTGTACCGCGTATCTTAGGCCGACCATTCCTTGCCATTGCACAGGCGTTGATCGACGTCTGCGAGGGTAAGATGATATTGAGAGTTGGGGATAAGAACTTCACCTTCGATGTTCGACAGTCACTTAAACACCCCAAGTCTGCTGATGACTCCCTTTACTTTATCGATACCATCATAGAGTATGTTGGGGAGTTTTTCAGTGAGATCTGTGGAGGATCTGCCTCCGACACTTAGATTCTCGATAGGGACATTCTGGAGATTAAGATGGTTGCCATGACCGATCAGTCAACGGATGATGACACCGAGTCACATCACCCTGAGTCTGAAGTGTCTGCTAGGATCGTACGTGACGATCCGATGGACCGACCTTCTATCGAGAGCTCCCCTCCTTCCTTATAGCTTAAGGAGTTGCCAGCCCATTTGGAGTACGCGTTTTTGGATGAGGAGAGGAAGCTGCTGGTTATTATTGCGTTTGCTTTGACAGAGGTCGAGAGAGAGAGATTGTTGAAGGTGCTAAGAGAGCACAAGGAGGCCATTGCATGGAAAATTATCGACATTATGGGTATCAACCCTTCGTTTTTTGCACGCATAAAATCCTCATGGAGGATAATTGTAGGACTGTCGTTCAGCCGCAGTAGCGGCTTAATCCGAAGATGCAGGAGGTCGTGAAGAAGGAGATCATCAAACTCCTTGTTATGGAACTGAGATCGTAAAATAGACGCTTAAAAGAAATCCAAACAGGACGCTTGACCCTTTTCAAGAAGACACCAATGGATTTCTATTAAGTTCTAAAACACCAGCTTAATTAGTCTCGCTTACGGTCGCTAATTATTTTATGACAAGTACCTCCAAACGAAATCCTACCTTACAGCGCGGAAATCAAAGGTAGTTTAAAGCATTCACTCGACTAGATAAACAAGGCTAAAAAATCAAACCTAGACGGACTCCTTACGAAGAACTAAATCTAGCAATCTTAAACAATCAAGACTTATCATATAATCTATCACCTTACAGCTATTTAGATTAGCAGCACACTTAGGTCTATTTGATTTATTAATATTGTTCATATGGTTTTATTGCAAATCAACCATAAACTAGTAAAAAACACACAGTAGATGACCTAACAGAATCCTATCATATGACAGACAATCACCAAGGAAACTATGAAACAATAAAACTCGTCAAACAATCCTAAGCACACATATGCATCGAATAAATAACAAGAAACCTCTTACTTAATCATAAACCATAACAAAAGCAAAGTCTAAACTAAAATCCAATGTCAACAAAAGTTCATCATAAACCTAGGTGGTCTAGGGATTTAGCCAACAACCTTACTCAAGAACAAAAGAAAATAAATAGGTTCAAATAATGAATTCATAACGAAAATAATATATTCAAACCAATAATAATGATGCTTGGATGATTTGGTGTTGAACCCAGACGCTCTCTACTCAAAACCAATCACTTGTTCTCTCCTTAAAAATTCCTTTTATGTGAACAGATGCCAAACTCCAACTCTCAGCTGTCGTCCCCTTCTTATCCTCCTTTAACCTACGTCTTCTTTTTAAGTTGACCTTTTTGCCCTATACTTTCTCGGCTCTAGACAACAGGCCCAAAAAAACACATCTCAATCACCTTAGAGCCCACGTTAGTTGATACCTTGGCCCATTAATTACTTCCGTCTGATGCTAGCCGACATAGAACTTTCTTCCACCTGGCTGGCTTAATCCAATTTGGTATTTTTTAACCCAACTACATCACCTCTGGTCCACTCGTTGCTAGTTGATTTCCTTCACACTGCCACACATGAAAATATGTGACATTTAAATTAATTGAACTTGAAATAAATTAATTCTTCAACTTTAGCGTAGAGATATAATGCACAAACCTTTTTTTATTATTAATTATATATATATATACATGTGCATCATTCATATGTATTGGTTTTTAAGTAGATAAGTTAAATTTCATAACCAATATATATAGTTAACTTGTTCACTATTTTAATCGTCGATCTCAAACTTTATAAAAAGTACTTTGTTTTAGCTCGATGTCTCTTAAAATCATTAAAATCACATATGAACCAAATAATAATAATATTCAATAAAAACTTAGCTCAAAAACACTTAAAAGTATAGGGAATATTTATATAACAATATGTATATTTTAGACTACATCAACTATTCTAGCCGGACCCTGAATGGTGCACAGGAGAGTTACACTACCACTGAGAAAGTGCTTTTAGCTGTGGTGTTTGCATTCGATAAATTCATGTCCTATCTTGTTCTGTCCAAGACGATTGTGTACACAGATCATTCTGCCATTCGTTATCTCATTAGCAAACAGGATGCTAAGTCACGCCTTATCCGATGGATCCTGTTGCTTCAAGAGTTTGATATTGAAATCCGTGATAAAAAAGGGGGCTGAGAATGTGGCGGCCGATCATCTTTCGCGTCTTGAGGGAACTGAGTTAGGAGAGTCGGGGGTCAAGATTAATGACCAATTTCCGACAGAGAGTCTCATGTTTGTTTCAGCTCAGGATGAGGGTTTTCCATGGTTCGCTGACTTTGCGAACTATCTTGCGGATGGGTACTACCCGAAGATGTCTTACCGGCAAAAGAAGAAATTCTTTGCTGATGTTAAATTTTACCTGTGGGACGACCTGTATCTTTTTCGTATAGGTGCTGACCAGTTGATCAGGAGGTGTGTCGACGTCAAGGAGGGATGGCAGATTCTGAGCCATTGCCATGTTGGACCGACAAGAGGTCATCACAGTGCGAGTTTGACTGCGAAGAAGGTTTTTGATTGTGGTTTTTATTGGCCTTTGATTTTTAAAGATGCACATGCGTTTGTGACGAGTTTTGATCGTTTCCAGCGGGTCGGCAACATCTCGTCGCGAAATGAAATGCCCCAAAATGCTATTCAGGTTTGTGAGGTTTTCGATGTTAGGGGCATTGATTTCATGGGACCGTTTCCATCTTCGCGTGGAAACGAGTACATGTTGGTGCATTCTGTGACCGTCGCTATGCAATTCTGACCAGCGGATCGTCACAGGCGAAGTTAGCACAACTTCGCCTAGGCGAAGTTATAACAACTTCGCCAACGGCGAAGTTGTAACAACTTCTGCCTTAGGCGAAGTTATCACAACTTCGCCCTAGGCGAAGTTATGAACAACTTCGCCTACTGAAGCCCAAGCCCGTGAAGATTGTCTATATATACATGTGTCGTGTTAGGTTATGTAGAGTGAATCCAGTAATTCAGAGAGTGAATCCAGTAATTCAGAGAGTGTGTGTTACAGTTTGAGTGTCAAGAGAGAGCAAGAGAGTGAGAGTCGTGTGAGACGACCCGAGGTAGAGCTCACCTCGGGTCAGTCGTGTTTCTGTTTATGTTACGGTATGTAACGTGTTTTATTATTATATGAATCTGCAGATTTGATTATCCATTCTTGTATTTGTTTGTGTATTTGATCGTGTACGTGTTTGTGTTCTTCGTCTATACACCATATACGAGTCTAGGAGGATTCCGCACTCCTAGACCTCGTGCGGATCTCGTATCGATCAGCACCGGGATTTACAAGTGGTATCAGAGCCTTAGGCTCTTACGCTATGGTTCGAGATCTGCGTTTTTGGTGTTTCTGGCACGTTTCTGTGCGTTTTCGGCCGAACAGCCGCCGCAGGCGAAGTTATTGGGTTCAGGCGAAGTTGTCGCTTAAATTTTAGGGTTTAGGCGAAGTTATGGCCAGGCGAAGTTATGGCCAGGCGAAGTTATGAACAGGCGAAGTTATGGCCAGGCGAAGTTATGGCCAGGCGAAGTTATGGCCAGGCGAAGTTATGGCCAGGTGAAGTTAAAAAAAAAAAAAAAAAAAAAAAAAAAAAAAAAAATTGTTTGGAGTTTTCGTCTGTATGGCCGGGTGTACACGATTATTGTGAGACCAAAGATGTTGTTCCGTCAACGAGTGATCTTGTTATCTCTTGGTCTTACGTGTGAACAAATACGTGTCAACTCTGGATTTGGAGTTGAGGTTGTGAATGGGATATTGTTTGAAACTGGATATTGACACATATTCGGGTGTTTGTGGGCAATGAAATTGTTGTTGTTCGTGGTTGACCAACCGAAGAAAGTCAAATTGAACTGAAGGTTTTCGTCATTACTGGATTGCGGTCAGAGCATATTATTTATGTTATTTTCAAGGCGTTCGAGAATTGGATCCTGAAACGTGATGCTTATTTATACGAGTGAAGATTCTGGAACAAGTTGGATTTAACCGGGAATTAAAGTGTCTATGTTCTTGATTGTTATCCCTGGTGATTGAAGATGCTTCGGATTAATTAATGGTCATGTGTTAGATTCTGTCAAGGTGGTTTTGTGATGAAATTGATCACCTGATGTTGAGTAGTTGAAGATTAAACCTTATCGTATGCCGACGAGTTGGTGAAGTTGTGGAGGAAGCCCAACTTCATGTGTTGGTGAAGTCAGATGGACTCACGTGATTGGTTGAGATGATCTATTGGCACGAGGATGCATGCATTTCAAAGACCTCAATCGTTATAGTCGGAGAAGCTTACACTGAAGGGGAGATCTGATATGGAAGACGCTGGGTGATTGGTAGATTTGTGAAGCTACAGGACAGATTCAGACACGGCTGGTTGATGAACAAAACAGAAGATCATCAGTTAAGAGGGAGTCTGTTAGTGCATGTTTTGTAACAGATGATCTTTCGTGTTTGTTAGAATTGAGAGCAACGGTCAAAGGGGAGACTGTTGGTGCATTCTGTGACCGTCGCTATGCAATTCTGACCAGCGGATCGTCACAGGCGAAGTTAGCACAACTTCGCCTAGGCGAAGTTATAACAACTTCGCCAACGGCGAAGTTGTAACAACTTCTGCCTTAGGCGAAGTTATCACAACTTCGCCCTAGGCGAAGTTATGAACAACTTCGCCTACTGAAGCCCAAGCCCGTGAAGATTGTCTATATATACATGTGTCGTGTTAGGTTATGTAGAGTGAATCCAGTAATTCAGAGAGTGAATCCAGTAATTCAGAGAGTGTGTGTTACAGTTTGAGTGTCAAGAGAGAGCAAGAGAGTGAGAGTCGTGTGAGACGACCCGAGGTAGAGCTCACCTCGGGTCAGTCGTGTTTCTGTTTATGTTACGGTATGTAACGTGTTTTATTATTATATGAATCTGCAGATTTGATTATCCATTCTTGTATTTGTTTGTGTATTTGATCGTGTACGTGTTTGTGTTCTTCGTCTATACACCATATACGAGTCTAGGAGGATTCCGCACTCCTAGACCTCGTGCGGATCTCGTATCGATCAGCACCGGGACTTACAGTACATACTCATGGCGGTTGACTATGTTTCGAAGTGGGTTGAGGCCAAGGCCTTACCCACGAATGATGCCTGAGTTGTACTCCGTTTTCTCAAGAGCCTCTTTGCTTGTTTTGGTGTCCCGAAGGCATTGATTAGTGATAGAGGTACTCACTTCTGCAATGTGTAGATGGAGAAGGCATTGCGACGCTATGGGGTCACCCATCGGCTTGCAACCGCCTACCACCCACAGACTAGTGGGCAGGTGGAAGTGAATAATCGGGGGATCAAACGTATTCTTGAGAAAACGGTTGGTTCGAATAGTCGGCATTGGTCCGACAAGTTGGATGGTGCGTTTTGGGCCTTCCATATAGCCTACAAAAATCCAACCGGTTCCACGCCGTTTCAGATGATTTATGGGAAGGCTTGCCACCTACCTGTTGAGTTAGAGCACCATGCGTTGTGGGCCCTACAGAGGGTCAATCTTGATATGTCCGCCGCGGAGGCACTCGGTTCCACTAGTTGCATGAGTTAGAGGAGCTGAGAGATCATGCCTACGCCCAGTCTTTCAGGTATAAGGAGCGGACGAAGGAACTGCATGATAGAAAGTTGAAGGGTAACAAGCAGTTCAAGTGTGGGGATTTGATTTTATTGTATAACTCCCGGTTGAGGTTATTCCCGGGAAAGTTGAGATCCCGAGGGTCGGGACTGTTCACGGTCACTGAGGTTTTCCCGTATGGCGCTGTCGAGATAGAGGATAAAGGCGGGAAATTTAAGGTGAACGTGTAACATCCAACCTTTGTTAAATAATAAATGACGGAAGGTTTTGTTATTAACTATGTATCGTTAAGATTAGTCGTGTGTTAAGTGTTTGGTTAATATTTGGATTTGGAATGGTGAGTGGGTTGTGGTGCCCGTGGCCCTCTATATAAGCATAACCCCTCCACCTTTTCACCATATTGTTACCTTTCACCACTAACACACACTAAAGAAGACACACACTTTCTCTCTACATTTCGGATCCAAATCCGTGTAAAAAAAAGGGAAGGAAGGAAGAATCTCGTGTGTATACATCATCAAATAACAAGAATCACGTACAGATCTACGTATTGTCCGGATCTGAACTCGAACCCGAAGCAAAGGTAGGTTTCAGTTTAAATGGTTAAGTTTTATGGTTAGAATCGGCATGCAAACAGATATAATGATAGATCGGGTTGAGAAATGTAAGAAAAATATAAACTTGGTAACTTATAACCTCTCGGGTGCACTTTAAGATAAAAAGGTGGCGTTTGGACTATGAGAGATATGGGTTCAGGATCAGGTGCATGGGGTCAGAATGTGTCGGAAGTTGAGAAAGAGTAAAAATCAGGTACTGAGGAAGAGTCACGAAGTAAAATGGCTTTAAAACGTAAAAACGAAGAAAGGAAGGTATTTCACTCCACTCAGCCGTGGGAAGCGAAATAGGCATTTGGCTTCGCTCAGCCATGAGAAGCGAAAGAGGCATTTCGCTTCGCTCAGCCATGAGAAGCGAAACAGGCATTTCGCTTCGCTCAGCCGTGAGAAGCGAAAAAGTTATGCGAATCGAAATTCAATGCGAAATTCCTCCCATGCGAAATTGTTTAAGTTGTTATTAAAATGTGACACGATTCATTTTCTGATGCGTTTTTGTTAAAGGACCTATTAACGAAAATAAAATTTTTCCGAGCTGACCTGGCAGCTCAACCCCAACCAGGGGCTCTGCCCCTTAGACCCTGCTAAGGGCTGCCACCCCTAGACCCCGCTACCAGGGGCGCTGGCCCCGGACCCCCGTTAGTTGAGAGTTTCATTAACTTAGATGTACGAAGTAGTAATAATGGATAATTGACATGCGTAATGTATTGTACAGTTAGCTGTGCACAACTAAGGAAGGGCATTACCATTAACGGCGAGAGAAACCGACTCCAGGTGAGTTCTAGCCCCATTTCCTTGTTATGTTTTCGGGGCTGTGTGCATACTCCTATGTGGCAGTTAAAATGCTTATCTTAAGTGATAGGTATATGATACGTGTATGATCATGCATTGAATGTGATTACTATATGATGGTTATATGAATGAATGTGTAAGTAAATATTATATACATAAGATAAGTAAAGTATGCGCTTATGATAGGGACCAGACCCTCATAATATCTGAGATGATAGGGACCAGACCCTTATAATATCTGAGATGATAGGGACCAGACCCTTATAATATCTGAGATGTTAGGGACCAGACCCTTATAATATCTGAGATGTTTAAGATAGAATAGCTTATGGTATACCATAGGGTTTTATGAAAGAAAGTATGTAAGTACGTATGCATGTATATAAAGTATGTGTGAAAGAAATAATAGCAAGGTAAGGTATGAATACATATCTTCGGACGCGTATGGTATGGACGTGATTGTATTGTATGTTAATTGATTAACTAGAACTCACTAAGCGTAGCTGACTTTTAGTATGCACGCAGGCAAATAGGTCGAGGCAGCTGGCTTGAGGAGGGACACATGGCACAAGCTAATGAGACTGGTATCTATGAAGAAGTGTCATGACTATTTTATGTTATGTTTTGAAAAGACAATTTGTATGTTAAGACAAAGATGAATGTTTGTAATGTGATGTTGAAGTTTTAAATTATTCCGCTAAAGTTTAAATTTACTCTGATTTTAGAACTGTGTTTACGAGTAAATCCAACACCAAAGTAGGGTTACCGGGAACAGGGCCTTACAGAATGGTCATAGACTGAAGCACTACATTGGCGAGCCGATGGCTGATCAGACTGTCGAGGTATTCTACCTTGACTTGCTCGCCGAGACGTAGACGTGCTGGATGCATCACTCGGGACACTGCCCGAGTTGTAGAGTTTGTATTTATGTATTTGTGTGTGCTATCTGTTTTATATGTTTTTTGTCTTTTTCAGGATGTTCCAAAATGAAACCTCTCGTACTCAATCTCCATTCGAGTCGGTTGATTTATGGGGTGTTCCTTTAAAAAAAAACAAACAAAAAAATTATGTTTATTTGTTTATGTTTTTGTTTTCTGTTTTGTACGCCACTAAATGCGAGCGATTTTGAGCTTTTGCAGGTTATATTATGTGCATGGTAGCTACGATGGCGTTTTGGAACAGGTTCTCCCGAGGTTGCGGCCGTGAATGAAATGCTATACGGTCGCTTGGTTACTACTCAGCTGTTGAAGATTCTGCACACAAACCAGGGGAGTAACCCGTTCTTTGTTTTAGTCTTGTATACTATATTTTTACTTTCTGTTTTATTTTTATTTTATTTCTTTTCCTTGTTCTCATCGAGGACGATTTCGTTCTAAGTGTGGGGATGGGGTTTATTTTACTTAGTTGTAGAAAAATTTTGAAAAAAAAATTGAAAAATTTAAACAAAAAATAGTCCCTTGAAATTTGTTTTCTCTACGTTAAACAGGAAATGATATTATTACCGAGTAGTAGTTATTTTATAAATTCTTGGCGTTTTCAATATATATATATATATATATATATATAATAAATAAGAACAATGCCCATTAGACCCGCACGTAATGTATGGCAACCGAACGGTTTAGACTCAGTAATCGATGTGCTGGTAGGCTCAGCCTTTGAGAATGAAAGGACGATTTGGTTGTTGACCTAATTGAACCTTTTAGTTGGCCTGACTTTAGTGGGAAACATCTTAGGGGTTTGTTTGTTTAACTAAGCCCGTAACAGGACTGGAATGAAAAGCCGGGTTATACTCAAGCCTCGAGTCATATGATCACCTTTATATAAAAACCTAATTTTTGTATACGTACTTATATGTATAATCTTATGTATACGTATCTGTTCCTTCTAATAGTAGAAGACAGTTTTGCTCGGCCCTTTGTTGCGCGGTGGCGCAGACCTGAGCCTTGATGCAGTCTATAATATCGTCCAACATGGTGGACTTTTCAAAAAAAAATGCAAAAAGCCAAATGGCAATGCAAAAAGCCAAAAGGCAGAAAAAAAATAATATTTCAAATAAAAACCACCATGAAGGAAACTACTGTCGGTCGATCAAGGACCAAGCTAGAGTTTATAGGTTTTGCGTCGAAAATGTTTTGATCATGTGGCAATAGGTTTAAGTCAAATTAGAGCGATCCGGCCTGGTAAAACCATAATGGAACGTGGTGAAGTGGCGGCAGGGCTTTCAAGTGTGGGTCCCGTTTAGTCATACAAACTAATGAAATGGTCACGCCTTTTGCCTCGGTAAGTATTAGGGGCATGGGTTTAAGTGGATAGCAATACCGGCAATCGACCTGATCTAGCTTATTAGGTGAAAGTGGAAGAAATATTTGGGTAACGGGTCACTTGTTCTAATACTTTTAAAAAAAAAAAATATATATATATATATATATATATATATATATATATATATATATATCAATAATAATAAATAAATAAATAAAACCAATAGTGGTCGGTTTAACTCGGTTATGATCCTATGTAATATTCTTTTTCAGGGACGAAAAGTCTTAAGTGTGGAGATATTTGATGTGTTGTAAAACACACTTATTTTCCGCATCTTTTATCTACGTATTACATTATATTTTATATGTTTTAACTCGTTTTAGATAGGTTTTACATATTAATCTTTATCTTGTAGGCTATGGGTGAAAGATTGAAGAAACCGAGCTTCTTGAGCAGTTTACGAGCCTTATACGCATGAGATTTCATGAAACAACTCAAGGCCCGGCCGATTACATGTTAGACAAGCCCAAGTTTAATACCAATTATAATATAAAAAAAATAAAACCCTAAGTGGGCAGCTAGGTTCTAATCGCAGACAGCAAGGAGGAAAAGAAAGAAAAAAAAGGTTTTGTAGAGGCTAGGGTTTGGGTGTTTTGGCGGCTAGGGAAGGAAGAAGACACAAGAACCAAGCCTCGGGATCATTCATCATCAATTTCACAGCCAAGGAGTAGCCCGAAAACCATCTTATATCCTTTCTTGTTAAACTTTGTTCATCACTTTCATTGTTCTTGATTAATTGTTGAATTGTTTTGCAATTGCTTTAAGGATTAACTTGTTGATGATTATTGTTGATCATTGAATGCTTGAATTGATTATTGAGATGAGTTATATGATGTTTTTATCAAGTGTTCATGGCTGTCCCAAGATGATTAGAGGCTAAACTTGTTAGTTCTACCTAAGAATGATGATAATTGTTAATGTTTGATGAGCTTGTTGGATTGTTTGATTAATAGACATACATTGTTATTGTAAAGTTTGATTTAGACATGAAATAGGTTGTGTTTAAGGGATGGAAATTTTGGGTAATTCATTGCTTAAACCCCGTGTGTCGGTTAATTAGTTTTGTGTTGATTGATCGGTGCATTGTTTGATTACAGACTTTGTGTTTAGGGTTTGTCTGCGGTAGGAACAACCGTAGGGTTTTGTTGCATGAATTTGAGGTGAAAGTACAGCGGTTAGACACCTTCTTAGAAAACGGAGAGGTGATAAGAAGTTAGGGTTGTCTCATTGCCTTTGCATGCTAGAATAAGAATTGTGCGAGAGCGAGTTCGTTTCTTGTCAGGTTTAGGTGTTTTAGCGACTAGTTGATCTATTTTGGTTTAAGTTGAATTGTTCCTCTATCCTTGGTTGTGTAGTATTCATTGCCATTAGGGTCGAGTGTTGGTGAGACCAAGAGGTGAGTCAACATTAGAACACGTTAACAATTGTTTCCCCGTTTGATCATTTTACCCGATTAAGAGTAGTTAGGGTTTATTGAGTGAGACCGAGAGGTGATCCAGTGAGCCCGAGCGATCCTTAGTTGTATCATCTTTAGGGACCGGTGTCTAGATATCATCCAATCCATTAGCTTGTCAGGCCTACAGTTTGATTCAGACCTAGGTAGACGTTTTTCTCCATCCGAAGTTAACACAGTTAGTTTGTCGTTAAGTTTTCTATTTTAGGTAACTTTTGTCAGTTAGTCTAGTTAGTCCAGTTAAGTAATTAAAAATAAAAAAAATCAATTAAATATTATTCTTAAGTAGGTCTTGTCTAGGGTTAGTGATCTTTAGTGTCCTTACGTGTCTTCGTGTTCGATACTCGGACTTCCTAGGTCTATACTACTTGCGATCGGTACACTTGCCGGTTGTGTGTGGTTTTAGGATTTTCGTTTTATAATTAAAGCTTAGTTGTGAGGTTCATTCTTTTAGACATATCCGACGCACACCAATCATGTTCATTGGTGTTCGTGAGATTGGTCAACTAGTTGTAGTTTAATTGTTAGTGTTCGGGTGACTAGAATTGTAGTTTGATACGTTTAACGCGAGGGTTGAAGTGATTAACGACCAATTTAGCTCGGGGGAACTTGGTTTGATGCACGGGCTATTGAAAAATCATTTTTATAAGTTATGGAGCTGGATTGGTTGACTATTATGATTATTAGTTATTGATGTTATTTATAAAAACTTGAACTCACTCAGCTCAACCTGAATTTGTGTGCATGTTAGTTTGAGTTTCAGGTTAGGAGGAGGATGGCTTACCGCTTAGACGTGCATGAAGCTACTTGGACGGTGAAGGGCATACTTGGATGGAAGATTTAATTATTAAACATTTCTTTTTAAGAGTTTTATCAAATACATTTAAATTGGTTTTGGGGCATAATTCCCGGGATTTGGGAACTTATTTTATTAATTATGGTTTTCCGCTGAAATATACTCTGAATTGGTTGTTTTACTGAAATGAACTGTTTTCAAGTGTAATTGTTTAAGTGTTAGATAGAATGCTAATGTGGTTAGGGCAGGGGGTGATTAGGACGGGTGGGTAAAGTAAACGACTAATTACACCTGATCAACGTCATTAGCAGTTTACCCTTACCTTACATGTTCTAAATGCCACTTATACTTGACCGTGTTAAAATTCTGTCTTTGTAGGGATAAGTCATGGTTAATACTCGAGCAGCTAAGAGAGGCCGTCCTAGTGTACGTGGTCGTGGTTGTAAGCCACGTGCCGAAACCAAGAATGAGATTCCTACTTCCCAGCAAGAAGCCCTGATTCATGAGGAGGGGGATAACCCCGCCTTAGATCCTGCTATGCGCGTAGCAATCGCGGATGAGGTTTACCAGGTGCTTTATAGCGCCATTCCCGAGATCGTTGCTGAGGCCGTTAGGACCATGGAGGAGTCATTGGTTGGTAAGAGTTCGGATAAGGGAAGGAAGAGTAAGAAGGAACAGGTCGAAGAGGAAGAGGAGGCGTATGTGCCGAGTGGGGATGAAGATGAGGTGCGGACTATTAGTGTGTCTACCTAGGGTTATTCGTACGGTGGCTTTAAGAAATGTGACCCTCCTTCTTTCGATCGTACTAAAGATGCGTTGGCAGCACATCAGTGGGTGAGGGAGATGGAGGCCGTTCAGAGGGTTAGTAAATGTAAGAGGGATGACATGGTGACTTATGCTACTGCCTCTTTTAGTTCCGAGGCGCTGTATTGGAGGGATAACTTGGCGCAGGCTATGGGTGATCGTTCGATTATGAGGATGACATGGGATAAGTTGAAGATATTGGTTCCCGATCAGTTTTGTCCTCCGCATGAATTGGATAAGATGGAAAAGGAATTCTTGACCTTGGAGGCGGGTAGTTTGACGCATAGGGAGTATACCACCAAGTTTAACCAGATGGCCCGTTTATGTCCCGATTTGGTTACTCCCGAGGCCAAGAGGATTAAAAAGTATGTGAAGGGTATTCCGGCAGATATTCGTAGGGGTGTGGTGACCACCGACATGAACTCTTTTCACTCGGTGGTTACCCTAGCGGGTACATTGTATGACCAGCGGGAGAAGTTACCGCCAACCGAGACTAGGAAAGCGTGGAACACAAATTCGTACGGTAAGCGGCCCGGGGGAGGCTATTTTAATTCGCCTGAGAAGAGGGTAAAGACTGAGACTTTGGATGTTAAGAGGGATGCGGCGTTTGTAAATTGCAAGAAGTGCTGGAGACCGCACAAGGGGGAATGTAAGAGTGGGTCTGGTTCTTGTTTCCTATGTGATAAGGTTGGACACCCCCATTTCGAGTGTCCGACGTTGACTTGTTTCCGTTGTAAGGGTGTCGGCCACTTGGCATCGAACTATCCTACTACCAAGGCGGGGGGGAGGGGTCCGGTCAGGGGACTTCCTCGAGGGGGGAAAGTGGAAGAGAAGTCGAAGGCCAGGACGAGGGCCTTCAACATCTCCAAGAGGGAGGCGAAGGATGATGCGGATGTCGTTTCAGGTACTTTTCCTTAATTATCTTTTATTCCACCGTCATAATTTCTCTTTCCTTAGAATCGTATGTGATGATCACGTAGCTAAGCAGTAGTATAATACTATCCCATGTACCTTCTTACTTGATGAATTACAGGTATCGGTCTTATTTGATTTGGGTGCCAGTAGAAGTTTTGTGTCTACCGTTTTCTGTTCCTCGTTGAATAAATCTCTCGAGCGCGTAGTCGATGTGTTTGAGGTTGAGGTCGACATAGGAAAGTCCGTTTCCGTGTCTAGGGCTATTCAGGGTTGTTCCATCGAGTTGTCTGGGTATAGATTTCCAGTGCGATTGTACTTGATGCCGCTCGGCTGTTTCGATGTGATGCTTGGGACGGATTGGCTCGCAAGTGTTGATGCTTAGATCGTTTGGGTCAGAAACTTGTACATCTAAGGGCCCCGGATGGGACCCAAATTACGTTCTTCGGTGATCGGAATGGTGCGATGCCACATATCATATCCATGCTTAAGGCGGGAAGGTTGATGCGGCGGGGGTGCGGGGCGTATCTGGCGTATGCTATAAACGTGAATACCGAGGTGGCAACCGTCTGTGATGTTCCTATTGTTCGGGATTTCCCGGATGTATTTACAGATGATTCGTCAGTGCTGCCAAATCGCGAGGTCGAGTTCCAGATAGGCCTTGTACCTGGTGCCAAACCCGTTGCTCGAGCCCCTTACCGTCTAGCACCGAATGAAATGAAAGAACTTACGGCTCAATTGGAAGACTTACTAGACAAGGTCTTCATTCGACCGAGCATCTCACCTTGGGGTGCCTCGGTCCTATTCGTTAAGAAGAAGGAAGGTAGCATGCGGATGTGCATTGACTACCGTGAATTGAATAAACTCACTGTCAAAAATCGGTACCCTCTCCCAATGATCGACGACTTATTTGATCAGCTCCAAGGGGCTAGTTGGTTCTCGAAGATCGACATTAGGTCTGGGTACCATCAGTTGAAAATTCGGGTGGAAGATATTCCTAAGACTGCCTTCCGCACTCGTTATGGGAATTATGAATTCCTCGTGATGTCTTTCGGTTTGAGCAACGCACTGGCTGCGTTCATGGATCTTATGAATCGGGAGTGTAGACCGATGCTCGATCGTTCAGTTATCGTGTTCATCGACGACATTCTTGTATATTCCAAAAGCGAATCCGATCACGCCGGTCATCTCTCGGAAGTTTTGGAAGCTCTGCGAAAGAACAAGTTGTATGCAAAATTTTCTAAGTGTTCCTTTTGGTTACGCGAGGTTCAGTTCTTGGGTCATGTTATTAACCCGAGTGGTATTTTGGTTGACCCTGCAAAGGTGGAAGCCGTAAATGAATGGGAATCTCCTAAGTCTCCGTCCGAAATTCTTAGTTTTCTGGGCTTAGCGGGGTATTACCGCCGCTTCATTCCCGATTTTTCAAAAATCGCTTCGTCATTGACCAAGTTGACAAAGAAGAGTGTTAAGTTTGTTTGGGGTTCTGAGTAGGAGGAGGCTTTCCTCGAGTTGAAGAACAGGTTGACGCATGCCCCGATTCTAGCTTTACCCGATGGCACCGATGATTTAGTGGTTTATTCAGATGCCTCTTCCCAGAGGCTTGGGTGTGTTCTGATGCAGCGAGGCCGAGTCATCGCTTATGCCTCACGGCAGTTGAAGCCTCATGAGGCGAATTATCCTACTCACGATTTAGAGCTGGCGGCGGTTGTGTTTGCGCTTAAGTTGTGGAGGCATTATTTGTACGGCGTTCCTTGCGTTATCTATACCGATCATAAGAGCTTAAAGTATTTCTTCGAACAAAAGGAACTGAATATGCGACAGCGTCGATGGTTGGAGTTGATTAAGGATTATGATCTGGAGATTATGTACCATCCCGGTAAGGCTAACGTGGTAGCCAACACGTTGAGCCGGAAGGAGAGACCGAAGCCCATTCGTTTAAAATCCTATCAGCTTATTCTTAAACCCGATATTTTGAAGCAGATAGCCAACGTTCAGAACGAAGCTTTACAGGTGGAATGGATTATGTCAGAGCGTATTTAGGGTCAAGAAAAATTGTTGGAAGACGTTAGTTATGGGGTAAAGTATAAGGATGGGCGTTTATGGGTACCAAGGTATGGGGGATTCAAAGGTAAAATTTTGGATGAAGCACACAAGTCGCGCTATTCCATTCATCCGGGCGCGACCAAGATGTACCAAGACCTGAAGAAGAATTATTGGTGGCCTGCGATGAAGTTTGAGGTGGCCCAGTACGTGAGTAAGTGTTTGACGTGTCTACAAGTTAAGGCTGAGTACCAGAAACTTTTCGAGAAACTTATTGTAAGTCCTAAATCTAGATCACTACAATTATGATATCAACAATCTAGGTGTTGGTGCGGAATTCCAACACTAGATGATTCAAGAACACAAACACAGCACCAAGAATTTGCTTCAAAACACACGTTAATATTAACGTCGGGTGCTTAAGCACTATTAATACAATACTCGTCTATGATACTAGACGGCCAAAAAACAAGTGAACGAACAACTCGTTCCACCCTAAACCCTATTCAAAGACATCTATATATAGGGTAGACAGCACACTGGCCCAACAAAAACCCAAAGCCCACCGAAATCAATAGATTTCGGTTTACACATAAATGCCCAACTAAGCCCAATCTAAGTTTAACAATACCAAGCATAAATCACAAAATATAGCCCAACAATCTCCCCCTTGGTTTATTGCTTGATTTTAGTCGTGCTTGAGGATATCTTCAAAAATCTGTTATTGAGTTTGTTTAGCAGCATGACATGGATCTTGAGTTGTCTGAGCTTCAATAGTGACGAGCTCAGCAACAGTTGGTTGAGTAGTTGGTATCATATCACTAGCCAGCACACCCGGTCTCGGATCTTTCTTTCGTCTTTTGCGTAGAATAAGATCGGTGGCTGGCTCTTCATCAATATCATCTTCAACATGTGTCGTAGTGACTGATTGAGGAGGTTTCAATGCAGTCAACTGGGGCTTTTTCTTGAACGCTTTGAACTCTTTAACTTGTTCAACAGTAGGTACTGACTGTTGTACCTTTGAGCAGGAACCACACGTTCCTCAGCAACAGCTGCACCAACAGCATCAACATCTGCCTCGATCTCAGCAAATCTTCCAAACATGACCAACGGATGAAGGACCTTGATAAATCACTTTGACTCCTTTCCAAACTTAATCAAATCTGCAAACAAAATCTTTCGAACTTCTGAGATACCCATCTAGGCCGAGAACCAGGATGGGTCGAGAACACCATTAACACAAACAACTAGGACCAAGAATGATAGAGCCAAGAACTCAGAGATCATGTTTAACCGAGAACGGTTATTCATAGACAAAAAATATCTCTATGCACTTTGAAAAATAACCTGATTCATGTGAAAACGATTTCTTAAAACCTTTGTTTAGACATGAGTAAACATGAGGTAACAATAAAATAAATAAAAATAAATGAGAATAGAAATAAAATAAAATAAAACTAAACTAAAACAAAAATTTACCTATCCAGTCTTTAGAAAATCAACGTATATTGAGATCAAATTTCAGCAAATTTAAAAAACGAACCATCTTTTTATGAAAAGATCCGAACATGAAATCATATTGATTAAGATACTTTCACAATGATTCATTTTCGGCATTATTGTGACATAGTGAAAAGGTTGATAGCAGGCAGTTTTTCATGATTTTCATTGCGATAGTGATATGATTAGATTCGATTAGGCATAAGACATACATAGACATCACTTATGGACCTCTAATGCCCCTTATCTATTCTCAAGGCGTATTTGGCTTTCCCCAAATCACCCCAATTTGACTCCAACCCCCTAGTACTTGATCAAAATACTTTTCTCTATACAAAATGATTTTAAGCTTTAAGGTTGAACATTGGACTTACATGCCATCCGGACTTACAAGCCTTACATTCAGGATCTTTAGGACTTATTTGAGTGTCCCACCCCTGTAGTTCCCTGAGACCCCTTTAAGCTTTTAGAAAACAATTTTAATGGTAAATTAATTTTTTTTTTATGACGCAAATATGAAATATAATTTTTTTTAGCGATCAAGATACTAACGGGCAAATATGACTGGGTAATTGCTTTTCTGCCTATCATTCGGAAAGATGTATCTAGGGACATGCAAATATCTTCAAAATGACTCTCCACAATAAGTTTAGCATATTTAGTTTATATCACTTCAAACTTTTAATTATCATGAAAAGCTTCCACACACATCAATAACTAATCAAAAGCCTTTTTAGCCTAATAACTTCACACATTAGGCACTCAAAATCAATTTATCTAACATTTCTCAAAGGTTGGATCAATTTTCATTTGAAAATACTTAAAGCTATCTGAAAAGCTTTTAGCTGAATAATAATATCACTTCCCTGATGATATTCCGAAGACGATTTAAATCCAATCACCCCAGCTGCCTTCAGTTTTCAGGTGAATAGCTATCTTATGTGTCTACAAGTAGACAATAGGACCAAACACATAATAAAATGTGTCCTTCAAACTTTAGATGGCCGACATAATTTTCAGTGAAAGAACTTAAACTGATAGTTAAACCAAAAAATAATTTTGTTATGTATGTTCAGTTGCCCCGGTCACTTTCAGTCCTAAGGTTAATGGCTATCCCGTGAGTCAAGAATTGATGACAGGACCAAACATATGAAATATGTTCGTTGAACTTGAGTAACGGGCATGATTTTAAGCAAAAGAACAAAACGTTTTTGATTTTTTATTTTTATTTTCATTTTCTTATTTTTATTAAGCACACACACACTCTTTTTGTATTTTTTTTTCTCCCCCTAAATTTGTACAGAAATTATGTACACAATTTAAACCTCAAAAATACTCGGTCTTCAAAATGTAACATCTTAAGAAACCCTACAAGTACATTGAATCTGGTTGTTCCGACCGGTTTCGTAAAAAGGTCCGCCACATTATTATCAGTGTGGACCTGTTCAAGATGGAATAGTTTCCGGTCATAACAGTCATGAATAAAATGAATTTTGATATCGATGTGCTTGGTTTTAGAATGTTGAACTGGTTTTTAACAATGACAATGGCAGCATCATTTTCACAGAATATAGAAGTAAAGAAATTTCAAACCATGATCCAGCAATTGATGTTGCATCCAGATGACATGTGAACAACAGGCAGAAGCAGCATCATACTCAGCCTCAGTAGTGGATGTGGACACCGTTTTTTGTTTCTTGCATTGTCATGAGATGAGTCGATCACCTAATCAAAGTACCCTTCTCTCCTCCCGCTAAGGAAACATACCCTCCATTAAAAATTTGAATGTCGTGTAGTTGAGAGATGTCTCCTGTCATGTGCCTGGAACAACCACTATCAACATACTATGGTCTGGTGATATTCCTCCAAAGTTGTTCCTGCACGACATGCGAGATTAGTTAGTCTTAGGTACCCAGTCCATAGTCATTCTGGGTAAACCTGACTTGTTCAAACGTGTCACGGGTTGCCATGACATTTCTTCCTGATTTTCGAAAATCGAATAGGAAGGCTTTGATAACTTGTTCACTAGAGATTTAGGCGACCATCTGTATTTGGGTTTTAAAACTTTATTGTTTGTACAGACAGTTGGCTTTGTCTCCGGTTTACGGACGGAATGCAAATTTTACTTTGATTTTGACTTTCTAACCGATTTCGATTCTGAGGCCCACTTTGGTCTCGGAGCCGAATTAGAGTTTCCATTCCGCTTTTGAACCGTAATAGGCTTGGTCTGATGATAATTTGACCTGTAAGCCTTGTCTCTCCTCCAATCACCATCAGAGGGTCTTGCCTTATAATACCTCGTTTTATGTGAATTAAAGTTCTTGTAGGTATTTTGAGGCATGGTCCTCTGATGGTGTCTGTAATATGGAACATAAAGGAGACGAGAACAATTTCTAGCAATGTGACCGGGAATGCCACAGTTGAAACAGGTTTGCCTTTTAACGAAAAAATCGTTGTGGCCGATTCCCGATCTTGCTCTGTTGTGTGAGCTTGTTCGTCTTCCTTTGGATTCACAGTGGTGAGTATATGAACATCTTTCTTTAACAAATTTAGGTGAAAATAGTTTATTTGGTTTTTAATTTCATCAAGTTTATTGCTCTTTGTAACGGAGCCCACACAGACATCTGCAGTAATGGAGTTCAAAACCGGCAAATTTAAAGAAACATGAGAGTCAATGTCTTTGTTATTCAAAACAGATGAATCATCATCCTCATTAGTCCATTCCTCAATAATTACTTCATCTGCACATGAAGTAAACACATTAGAATCGTTCACCCCAATTGTTGATTCAGTTGTCGTGACTAAACCAACCTTACCCTCGTCGTTTGCAGTTGACTTACCATACTGCATGCACTTTTCTTTTTCTTCTTGTTCTTTGGTGACAGGAAGTTGAACATAGTTATCATTATAAGGTGGCGGCACCTGATTATAACCTATACCCCTACCTTTGTTTTCCTTCCACCATAGCTGATTATCAATCATTGAACTAACTATTTTACTGGAACCCTCGAATTTTTTGAAATCAAGTTCAGATCTTTCAAATTTAGCATTTAAATTCAAAATTTCTATTTTGGAGGCTTCCAGTTTAGCGGTTCATTCAGCAATTTCCTGCTTGGCATCTAGGTGGTGACAACATTTTATGCTGAATTCAGACTTAAGCTTAGAAAAATTCTTTTTATTTGCTTCTATTTTATCTAAGAAGGCTTTTTCATTTTTCTTAAGTTTAAAATTTTCGGATTTCACTCTTTCCATATTTCTAAGCAAGTTATCATTGTGGAGTTTGTATAGATTAATTTTGTCCACGCAATCTTGAGAACATGGTTGAAAATTTACCTCAGAGGAGTCGAAAGAAGTGAACGCCATATATGCAAACTGAAGTTCCTTGATTTGCTTCTCAACAACATTTTCCTCTTCAATGTCTTCAAATTTGCAAAATTTGTGGTCTGATTTCCAATGTTGAGAGCAGCCATCTGATCCTCCCAAGAAAACTGTTGAGCAACCAATCCCCTTTCACCATTTCCCGAACTATCACCAACATTTCCCCTAGCATTACCCACTAGAACTAGCTCCCTTTCTGTGTTTCCTTCCTTCGCTGGGTTAGTACATTCAGGAGCAAAATGACCCGGCTCGTGACAGTTATAGCATCTCAGAGTGTTCTTGTTAAAACCCACCTTCTGATTATTAGGCATGTTCCAATTATTTCTACCAGTCCTCTTAGTGAATTTCTTGGCACGAAATATTGTCATGGCGATTTGCCAAGAGATGTCCATTTCTTCAACATCATCAGGGTGAATCTGATCGAGTTCAGCAGTCACAACAGGTTGAACCAAATCTCCAGCTAGGAAAGCATTATAGCAGTTCATGAATCCTGCCATTAGAGCTATGTTCTCCTGAGTCTCTTTCGGAATGGAGGGAATCTGATTTGAGTTCTGACCTTGAGCAACACCAGCAGATGAAGGTTGAGCTGATGAAGATTGAGCAGACTTAGTGAAGAAAACTGGAGCTGGTTGAGGCAGAATAGAGGATGAATGGCCTTGAGTGGACTTAAACATCTGAAAGTTTCCTTGGGTTGGAGGTTGCTGAGTGGCCTTGAACATAGAGAAGCTATCTTGAGAAATAAGAGCATTGTTGGAGGCAACGTTGTAACCAGCTGCACTGTAAGAATTAGCATGGTTTATTTCACATTGCTTGTCATCCATATCACATGCCTTGATAGTAGCCATCATCTCAGAGATAGACATTCTGTTGAAATCTTTAGTCTTCTTGATAACAACAACATTCATATCCCAACTCTTTGGCAATGAGTTTACCAGTTTGTTTTTTATCTCTGAAGTTGCTAGATAAATACTTGCAGGTCTCATTTCAGTCACTAAAGATATGAACCTTTGGAGTTGAGTTTCCAACGACTCCCCCAGAAGATGGTTAAACATGTTGAACTTTTGTCGCAGCAAGTCTTGGCGACTCCTTTTCATGTCTTCGTTTCCCTCATACACCTCGATTAATGCCTCCCGTAGTTCCTTAGCAGATTGAAGTTCTCTAAAACCAAGGGAAATCTCAGGTGAAAGTGCCATGGTTAGAGTTGAAAGTGTCTTTTCATCTTCCTCAATTTTATCAAAATCATCATCATACAAGGCAACAGGCTTCACAAGAATTTCAGTCGAGTTTTCACGTTGATAGGTAATTCTTTAAGGCCCCCTAAGAATACTTCTCCAAACTTTGGGATCCTTCATCTTAACGTACTTTTCAAAATGAAATTTCCATTCACTAAACCCTCATGAGACAAGAGACGGGGTATTCGAGTGGTGGTCCCCATTATGGAGTCAAGTTCTTGATGGAATGAAGTGTTGGTTGAAACATTGCTGTTTGTTAACTGATCCATTAGTTTGAGATTAATTCAAGTCCAGAAAGTTTTAAGATCCAAGATCCAGGCCCAAATCAAATTAATTAGGCCCAACAGAGAACAGAGAACACCAATGTTGGCCGAGAACAATATTGACCCAGAACAATATTGACCGAGAACAGTATTGACCGAGAACAGTATTGACCGAGAACAATATTGACCAAGAACTACAAAAGTTGACCGAAAACCCAAAGTCAACCGAGAACAACCTGTGGCGAGGATAAGGATTCTTGAACTGATTTTGGTCGAGAACAAGTTTTCTCACCAAAGGTTAATCTGTAGCGTAACAAACTTCCGAGAAAGTTGGGATTTTGAGTTGTTTCCAAAATAAAACCAATCTTTTCCCAAAAATGAATCTCCTTCTTCTCCAATCACCAATTCACCGAAAATACAAGCAAACCACCAATAAATCAAGATCTTGAATCCTTGATATCACAATAACGAGCCTGAATAGGTCTAAGGCTCTGATACCAATTGTAAGTCCCGAATCTGGATCACTACAATTATGATATTTACAATCTAGGTGTTGGTGCGGAATTCCAACACTGGATGATTCAAGAACACAAACACAGCACCAAGAATTTGCTTCAAAACACACGTTAATATTAACATCGGGTGCTTAAGCACTATTAATACAATACTCGTCTATGATACTAGACGGCCAAAAAACAAGTGAACGAACAACTCGTTCCACCCTAAACCCTATACAAAGACATCTATATATAGGGTAGATAGCACACTGGCCCAACAAAAACCCAAAGCCCACCAAAATCAATAGATTTCAGTTTACACATAAATGCCCAACTAAGCCCAATCTAAGTTTAACAATACCAAGCATAAACCACAAAATATAGCCCAACATCAACCCCTGGAAATACCTGAATGGAAGTGGGAGCATCTTACGATGGATTTTGTGACTAAACTGCCTCGTACTCCTAGGGGAAATTATGACACCATTTGGGTAATCGTTGATAGACTGACCAAGAGCACTCATTTCCTACCGATTCGAGAGACTTTTAATTCTGAGCAGCTGGCCGATGTGTTTATTCGTGAGATCATTTCTAGGCACGGGGTGCCAGTATCAATTGTTTCGGATAGGAATACGCGTTTTACCTTTAGGTTCTGGAAGAAGTTTCACGAGGAGATGGGTACTAAACTCCTCATCAGTACCGCTTATCACCCGCAGACGGATGGACAGTCCGAGAGGACTATTCAGACTCTTGAGGATATGCTGCGGGCTTGTGTTATCGATTTTGGTGGTAGTTGGGATCGTCACTTACAGTTAGTTGAGTTCTCTTATAATAACAGTTATCACGCCACGATTGGGATGCCACCGTTTGAGATGTTGTATGGTAGGAGGTGTAGGACTCCAGTCTGTTGGGGTTTCATTGGTCAGAAACAGTTGGGTAGTTTGGAGGTGGTTAAGGCTACGACTGAGAAGCTCGATAAGATTAAGGCTTTTATGAAGGCCGCTCAGGATCATCAAAAGTCTTATTCAGATAAAAGGCGAAGGCCTATTGTGTTTGAGGCTGGGGATCGGGTTATGTTGAAAGTTTCTCCTTGGAAGGGTATTATTCGTTTTCGTAAGAGGGGGAAGCTTAGTCCGAGGTTTATTGGTCCGTTCCGTATATTATCCCGTGTTGGTGAGGTAGCATATAGGTTGGAATTGTCCGAGGAGCTCGCGAGGATTCATCCTACTTTTCACGTGTCCCATTTGAGGAAATGTTTAGCAGATGAGGAGGCCCATGTGCCTCGTGATGACATTAAGCTTGATAGTAAATTGAACTACGTTGAAGAACCTATCGCTATTCTTGACCGTCAGGAAAGGCGTTTGAGGACTAAAGTGGTTAGGCAGGTGAAGGTGCAGTGGAGGCACCATAGGGGTTCTGAGGCTACTTGGGAGTCCGAAGATGAGATGATGAAACTCTATCCTCAGTTGTTCCTGTCGCATCGGGATTCGGGGACAAATCCCACTATAAGGGGGGTGGACTTGTAACACCCGTTAATTTACGGTTTAAGGATTTAAATCATGTAAAGTATGTATACTTCTCAGGAGTTATCCGGCATATTTTGTTGGCCCTATCATCTTCCCGGTATGTTAAATGCTTAACTTTACTTCAATTTGCCATATCTTTCAAATTGAGGGGCTAGGATGAAACATTTTTATATTATAACATAAAACTTAAAAAACTTAAACCCTAGCCACACTTGCAGTCCGATCGGCAGCATCAAGCCCCCCCGCCCCCCAGGCGATTTTCTTCTTTCCAGCCAAGGTGTGAGCGTAGAACATCAATTAAAGGTTAGTACTACGATTCTCCAAGTCTTTTACACCTTAATTGACCCTTATATCACGCGTATTAATCGTTAAATTGCGTGTTGTAGGCTTACCGGGTGGCTGTCAATTCTAACCTTTTCGGGACTGTTTTGGTTGAGGCTTTTGCACCAAAATACTCCTAGTTATGTCTAGTATATCATACTTAAAAGTCATTGATGTGTTGTAAAACACACTTATTTTTGCGTCGAAAATGTTTTGATCATGTGGCAATAGGTTTAAGTCAAATTAGAGCGATCCGGCCTGGTAAAACCATAATGGAACGTGGTGAAGTGGCGGCAGGGCTTTCAAGTGTGGGTCCCGTTTAGTCATACAAACTAATGAAATTGTCACCGGCAATCGACCTGATCTAGCTTATTAGGTGAAAGTGGAAGAAATATTTGGGTAACGGGTCACTTGTTCTAATACTTTTAAAATATATATATATATATATATATATATATATATATATATATATCAATAATAATAAATAAATAAATAAAACCAAGAGTGGTCGGTTTAACTCGGTTATGATCCTATGTAATATTCTTTTTCAGGGACGAAAAGTCTTAAGCGTGGGGATATTTGATGTGTTGTAAAACACACTTATTTTCCGCACATTTTATCTACGTATTACATTATATTTTATGTGTTTTAACTCGTTTTAGATAGGTTTTAATCTTTATCTTGTAGGCTATGGGTGAAAGATTGAAGAAACCGAGCTTCTTAAGCAGTTTACGAGCCTTATAAGCAAGAGATTTCATGAAACAACTCAAGGCCTGGCCTGATTACATGTTAGACAAGCCCAAGTTTTATACCAATTATAATATAAAAAAAACCCCTAAGTGGGCAGCTAGGTTCCAATCGCAGACAGCAAGGAGGAAAAGAAAGAAAAAAAAGTTTTGTGGAGGCTAGGGTTTGGGTGTTTTGGCGGCTAGGGAAGGAAGCAGACACAAGAACCAAGCCTCGGGATCGTTCATCATCAATTTCACAGCCAAGGAGCAGCCCGAAAACCATCTTATATCCTTTCTTGCTAAACTTTGTTCATCACTTTCATTATTCATAATCAATTGTTGAATTGGTTTGCAATTGCTTTAAGGATTAACTTGTTTATGATTATTGTTGATCATTGAATGCTTGAATTGATTATTGAGATGAGTTATAAGATGTTTTTATTAAGTGTTCATGGCTGTCCAAAGATGATTAGAGGCTAAACTTGTTAGTTCTACCTAGGAATGATGATAATTGTTAATGTTTGTTGAGCCTGTTGGATTGTTTGATTGATAGACGTATATTGTTATTGTAAAGTTTGATTTAGACATGAAATAGGTTGTGTTAAAAGGCTGGAAATTTTGGGTAATTCATTGGTTAAACCCCGTGTGTCGGTTAATTAGTTTTGTGTTGATTGATCGGTGCATTGTTTGATTCCAGACTTTGTGTTTAGGGTTTGTTTGCGGTAGGAACAACCGTAGGGTTTTGTTGCATGAATTTGAGGTTAAAGTACAGCGGTTAGACACCTTATTAGAGACTGAGAGGTGATAAGAAGTTAGGGTTGTCTCATTTCCTTTGCATGCTAAAATAAGAATTGCGCGAGAGCGAGTTCGTTTCTTGTCAGGTTTAGGTGTTTAAGCGACTAGTTGATCTCTTTTGGTTTAAGTTGAATTGTTCCTCTATCCTTAGTGGTGTAGTATTCATTGCCATTAGGGTCGAGTGTTGGTGAGACCGAGAGGTGAGTCAACATTAGAACACGTTAACAATTGTTTCCCGGTTTGGTCGTTTTAGCCGATTAAGAGTAGTTAGGGTTTATTGAGTGAGACCGAGAGGTGATCCAGTGCGCCCGAGCGATCCTTAGTCGTATCTTCTTTAGGGACCGGTGACTAGATATCATCCAATCCATTAGCTTGTAAGGCCTACAGTTTGATTCAGACCTAGGTAGACGTTTTTCTCCATCCGAAGTTAACACAGTTAGTTTGTCGTTAAGTTTTCTATTTTAGGTAACTTTTATCAGTCAGTCTAGTTAGTCCAGTTAAGTAATTAAAAATAAAAAAAATCAATTAAATATTATTCTTATGTAGGTCTTGTCTAGGGTTAGTGATCGTTAGCGTCCTTACGTGTCTTCGTGTTCGATACTCGGACTTCCTGGGTCTATAATACTTGCGATCGGTACACTTGCCGGTTGTGTGTGGTTTTAGGATTTTCGTTTTATAATTAAAGCTTAGTTGTGAGGATCATTCTTTTAGACATATCCGACGCACACCAATCATGTTCATTGGTGTTCGTTAGATTGGTCAACTAGTTGTAGTTTGATTGTTAGTGTTCGGTTAACTAGAATTGTAGTTTGATGCGTTTAACGCGAGGGTTGAAGTGATTAATGACCAATTCGGATCGGGGGAACTTGGTTTGATGTATGGGCTGTTGAAAAATCATTTTTATAAGTTATGGGGCTGGATTGGTTGTCGGTTACTCAAACAGGTCGGTACAACGCGCAATTGCGTTTATTGAATGGTTGGTGCGTTGTACTTGCGAGTTACCGACCCATTTGACTCGTGTAGCGTAGTGTGGACTTGTTGGCTGTGATTTTATCATGTTGGGTCCACACGGGGTTGAGTTGGATGTTAATGGCCTAAACTGTAACAATCGTCAATTTCAGGTTAACTCCGTTAACGCAACTCCGTCAATTCAAACTTTAGATTTATTGAATCTAAACGCAAACCTCATTACATTTAAACTAGGGTTTAAATGACGCTTAACACTTACTACATGTGTAGTAGTCTTTCGGGATTTGCACCGAAACGCAAACGATTGATGAATAAACGAAAAACACTAAAACACTAATTATGTGATAATTATGTGTTAGGATTATGTTTTATGTGATAATATTATTGTCATGTTAATTTAATGTACAAGTTATGATAGAAGGTTCTAGAAAAAGTAATACTTAATGTTAACTTAATGTGCAAGTTATGATAGAATGTTCTAGGAAAAGTAATACTTAGGAGTTGAGGGGCCAAAGTGTAACATCTTAGTCTATAAATACATGATAAACCTAAACCCTAACTTCCATTCCCATTCCTCTAGAAAAATCGGTCCAAACCCTAACTTCCCTTGTTCCTTGAGATCGATCCATATACATACACACACACTCAAGATCTTTCAAGTTTGATTGAAGATTAAGGTTCTTGGAAGGTATAAACAACTATTCTATACATTCTCTATGTTTAATTGTTAGTCTTATTGGGTGAATTATAAGCCTTAATTGCCGATTTCTAGGGTTATGGTATTCATGTGATTCTTGAATTGATTTGATGATGATTGATAACTAGATTGATATTGTTGCATGATTATTGTTGTGTCTTTGATTTGAGTTCAAACAAAAACCCTAATCATGTATTTAAGGTGTAATTGATGTGCATGGATATTGTTTATGGAGTCTAGAGTGTTATATGGATGCATGATAGTTCATAGATTGTTATTATGTTGAGTTTGGATGTAAACAGATTCTTGACAGAATGTGTATACGATGTTTAAGTGACTGTAACGAAGTGTAAACGTGAAAATTGGTTGAGATTGTGGGTACTGCAGTAAACCAGGTTGAGTCTAGATTCTATAAAGTATAAGTTTGTAATTTTTGGACAAGTAGAAGTTTACTTTTATGATTTTACAAAAACGTTGTGCAAAGCTGAGTTGTTAGACCTGCTGTTAGGTTGTTTTGTAAATGTTATATCTCATGATCTACGAGACCAATTGGGTTGGTTCCACTTTTGGAAGATGACTTATTGAGTTAGGAACCTAACCCAAGTGGTCTTGCATTTATTAGATTTTTCGTTTGATGGGAATTGCAAATAACATTCTGTTGCGCATGAATCTGACTGATATGAGCTTGCTGTAGTGTTTTGATCATTATGAGAAATATATGTGGAATAAAAATAAAATAAAATATGTTCTGGAAACCTAAGACATGTATGTTTCAGTGATGATTTTTGGTGAATTAATTGAGATGTTATGATCGGTGAAATAGTACAATCTTTCAAGTAGAAATTCTGTCTTGATGAAATTAGCTGCTGATTGTTATGAAATTGCATGAAATATGATAGTTGTTAGTTGATTGTCATAAATTGACCAAGATGCCCTTGTGGGGAGTAATTGCTAATTAATTGTCGTATTTTGACTAAATTGCCCTTACGGGGAGTATTTGCTAGTGAGGTACATTGTTTATACATGACACGAAAGTAATTGCTCACACACGTATCGTATCACAAGTGTACTTGTTTAAGTCACACACGATTCACAAACGAAACACGAAACATGTTATGTGCATAGGTATTATGTGCCGAGTCTAGAGACTCGTTAAACGTTCCGACACTTAGAAAATCTCTTTGTTAATTTAGAACGCTAGAGAGAGTTCTACGACGCGCATCACTTGGTGATCTATTTTGGGAAATTCTTCGCAAACAGTGAGTTTCACTTTCCCCTCTTTAAACTGTTTTCAAACACTTTTCACTTGGGGGAGATAACATACTCCACAACGCATTTAAGATTTTGTTATAAATTATATATCACTTGTAAAGGCTAAGTGGCAAACGAAACATTTGAAGTCCTACACATTGAACCGGTTAATATTTTGAATAGCGAGTCACTGTTGAGTAGTACTACTGGGTTTGACAAACCCCACCCAATGCTAAACTCGACTGGAGGTCGAGCGGGTGTAATTTTGGCTAACACGTACCATGGTCTGGAGGACCTGGTGACAAGGCACTTACTAAATGAGTCAGCTTCGGTGTCGAACACTTAGTAATACTTGTTGTATAGATTAGCTACCTATCGATATATAATTTGACATAACACTATCTGGTAACGCAAAACGCCGTAACGTGGTTACGCAAAACGCTTAAACACCGTAACGTGGTTACGCAAGACACTTAACGTAAAACGCTGAACGCAAACGCTAAACGATTTATTTTTATATAACTTGTGAACTCACCAACCTTGTGTTGACACTTTTAGTATGTTATTCTCAGGTAGCCGAGGCGGGCGCGCGGTTTAGGAACATGCATTGTTTGAATCATCTTTATTTATGCAACTTATTTTATACTGCAAATTTTGAGTCGTCCTGCGTGACGTAAAGTTTGTTTCTATGGTTTACGCTTCCGCACTTATTTGCATTTAAACGTTTTTATGGTTTGATTATAACTAATGATTCTGATCCTGTTAGTTCACACCCTCTGACGGTAAAACTCCGTTAGTGGATTTTGAGGGTGTGACATAAACGACTCTTAAACGCGCGTGTTAGTGTCACCTAGTGCTTCCTGGGGTAAGTTGGGAATTCTTTATTCCCGGGAGTATCTAAGGGTCGTGTTGGTGAATGTAAGGCCCCGGGGGCTGTTATGATTGAGTTTGATGAGGTCGAGACTTTAGGTAACTCGAACCTTGCTAGAACGTCTCGTAGGATAAACGAGTCCTTTCGATGTCGATTGTAATGTTTGTTTGTAAACCGACAGGTGTTTGAAATTTTGGGATTACTTAGGGATTATCTAGCTCGTGGTGAATACGTGTCTTGTGTAAGGTGATTTCATGATTCCCCTTTTAACTCTTTTTAAGTTTTTAGGCTAGCATGCACACCTAAGCGATTTTGCTTAATGAAACGTTTAAACTATTTTATATAGGCTTGCTTGTATATGGTAGGCCTTGGGATGTTATAGTATGTATGTATGTATTATTTATGGCCAATATTTGGGGATGTTAGTAGTCGTTATTGACTACGGATGTTACGTATGCGTACTTTGTGTTTGCATACGTTGATGAGATGTTATGTGTTTGGGTTGTATGTATGCTCGACCTTGATGTTATTACTTGGATATTATATATATATATAGGGATGTACTTATAAAGATGTTTATATATATGTATGTATATATACATATAAGGATGATTATTTATTGACGAGGATGGCCTAACTGATGTATCCCTTTATTTTAAAATCCTTGGAATGACTATTATGATTATTAGTTATTGATGTTATTTATTAAAACTTGAACTCACTCAGCTCAAGCTGACTTTGTGTGCATGTTAGTGTGAGTTTCAGGTTAGGAGGAGGATGGCTTACCGCTTGGACGTGCATGAAGCTACTTGGACGGTGAAGGCCATACATGGATAGAAGATTTAAATATTAAACATTTCTTTTTAAGAGTTTTATCAAATACATTTAAATTGGTTTTGGAGCATAATTCCCGGGATTTGGGAACTTATTTTATTAATTATGGTTTTCTGCTGAAATATACTCTGAATTGGTTGTTTTACTGAAATGAACTGTTTCAAGTGTAAGTATTTTTATAAGTGTTATGGATGAATACCAACTGTAGGATTCCCGGGATTCGGGGTTTTACACTTCATCAAGTTGATTTCTCCTTTGCATGTCTTGTTGCATCATCCTAAGCATATCCATGACTTCTTTCCCACTTGAAGAACTTTGACTCAAAGACCCACTTTGACCACTTCCTGTTTGTTGAAATTGATTTTTGAAAGCCTTGATTGTGGTATTGTTGGCGTGGAACATAATTTCCTTGATTCCCTTGGAAATTCGGATTGGATTGAGTAGCCGGATTCCCATAACGAAAATTGGGATGATTTCTCAACCCGAGGTGGTAGGTGTTTGAGTTCATGTTGAAATTTCGATTACCACCTCCTTGACCTTGAAGTGCATTCACCTCCTCTACTTGCGCTTGCCCCACCGTACACACATCCACCCCATGACCCAACTCGTTGCAATTTTTTACAATCATCAATTCTTTGGTTAGTAATTTGTACCCCCACATCTTCTACGGCATGAATTTGCGTTCTTCCAATTGCTGGCCTTACTCTTCTTGCAGTTTGAGCTTTTCTTTTTGCTGTGACCGACATTTTCTCCAAGAATGCCCAATCATCTTGTTCATAATTGGTACCAAATGTACCATTTGTGATTGACATTAGATCCCTCTCATCTTCCATATTCAACCCCTCATGAAAAGCATTTAGCAACTCACAAAGAGCTATACCATGATGAGGACAATTCTTGATCATCATATTAAACCTCTCGAATGCTTTATGAAACATCTCACCCGATTGTTGTTGGAAGCTTCTCAAAATTTGTCTTGCATCATTAGTCTTTTGGGTCGTGTAAATATCTTTAAAAAATCTTTGTTGCATCTCGGTCCAAGTATAAATTGATGTAGAAGGCAATGTGTAGAACCATCTCTTTGCCTGATCTTCTAACGAAAATTGGAATAAAACCAACTTAAACTCATCCAGTGAAAAACCTTGACCTCCAATCGTGTTGCAAATCGAATCATATGCCTCCAAATGAAAATACGGTTCCTCCGTTGCTAGACCCTTATACTTTGGTAAACTTTGAAGCGCATTGGTTCTAACTTCAAACGTTCTTCCATTTTGATTTTGAGGAATAACCACCGGAGATGGGTTATTGGTGATGACCGGTCTAAAATGAGCTTCAATTCCCCTAACCATTTCTCTTGCATGCCGTCTTGGTACCCCCAATGGTACTCTCGGTTGGCCCATTTGCCGGTAAATGGACCTTTGTTGTGCATATTGTTGAAATTGTGGTTGGGGATTTGGTTGTTGAGGTGGTTGATATTGCGGTTGTTGTGGAACTTGTTGCAATGGTTGTGGTTGTTGTATTTGATTGACATGTGGTCCACCCCATTGTCGCATTTGTTGTTACGGTTATTGTTCGGTTTCATACCCGAATTGCCCTTGAACTCTCAATTGATTTCCTTCAACCCCACTTGAATATCCCTCTTCATATACTTCATACCCTTCACTATTATCGCCATAAGGTGGCCCCCGAAATAGATGCGGGTCCGACCTACAACCCAGTGGATTATGGATGATGGGTGGATCTTACGGTACTGTATATGGCTGATTATAAAGTAGATGTTGTTGGAATTGAGAAGGTGATTGTTGTGGTGAGTTTGATGATTGGCGGCCTTGAACAGGCATGAAGTTGGTCAACGGTGGAAGGTTAGATGGTGGTTGAAAGCTAAATACGGTTGAAGTGGGCTCACTTGTAATACTTATAGTGGTAACGGGTTCAGTGGATAGAGGATTTTCTGGATTGATGGGTGGTGGTATTGGAGATAAATTTTGATTCGAAGTCATATTGTTGTGTCAATTGTTCGGCTTTGTGTGCTTGGTGACCCAATATTCTTATTCTCCCTTTGAAGAATCCGATTCTGATGAAAGGTGGGCTCGATTTCAGAATCAAAAGCTAACGGTGATGAAGACCAAGAGTATACCTGTAAGTACCTGCACACTAGCACAACCCGCGTAAAACTGACAGTAACAATTAAACAAAAACTACAAAAGTAACACACGCTGCGCACTACTCCCCAGCAACGGCACCAAAATTTGACGTGAGGTCGAAGAATCACTCAAAAATAAACTAAACACAGGGAGTTTGTGGAGTATGTGTTAACAATGTAGCTTAACAATTAAACTATTATAAACAGTAAATGACAAAAAGTAATTTTCAAGTTCGTTTTGATTTGATTTTAAGAACTAAATTAAACTAAAAAATAAGTTGTAAACAATTGATTAAGCAAGTGTATTGTGAATAACCTTACATCCAAAAGAAACACCAAAGGGTTCAGCCACACATGATTGGCATCATTGATTCAATCTTTAATCCAAAGCAATCAAAGATTATAGTGTTAATTTTCAATTAGAAACACCCAAAATATTGTTCCAAGGCACCAAAATCACCCCACACAATTGTCTAAGTCAAGCTCCCCAAGAATGGAACCCAAAAGTCCTTTAAAACCAATTTTGCGAGCTATAACCGACATCAAAATGCTGAGGCTACAGTAAGCTACGGTGGCTACCGTAAGCTACGATAGCCCTGAAGTTCCTATGGTGGAAAGTGTCTATTTACAGTGGCTTTTTACGGCACACCCCTAGGCTACCGTAAGCTACGGTAGACCCAGTTCAAAATTCCATTTTTCTTTATCAATTCTTGGTTGTTGACTTCCCGCATTGACTCTCTTGTTCCTTTTCATCTGAACACACTCGAGAAACCTTTTCTCCTCATTTGTACCTGCATTAAGACAACATAGTGTAGTAATCCAAATTCTTAAATTACATCTTAAAGCATACGTATGTTGTTAGAATTACTACACTTAAGGGTGGCTTTACAATACCGGTTCAACTTCCAAGTTTGCTGAGAAGACAGATGAGTGCTACTTTGTAGGCTATGCAGCTGACAAAAGTGCTTATCGGGTCTACAACAAGAAAACCAGAGTCATTTTTGAATCATTCAACATTGACTGGCAAGAGTTAAACCCTACAGATGCACACAACGGTCCTAACTGGATGTTCGATTATGAAAGTTTGTTCAAGAAGTTTCGAGGTATGTATGTAACACTAGTTGTGTCACCAGTTTCCCCTGTTATTTCTACTCATGTTCAATCAGATAATGAGCAATCAATCCTGATGCAAGTCGTGTTAAGAGGTCTGGAAGACGTTCGTGTGGCTGTTCCTGCACCTGTTCTAAATTCTCCACCTGTGGCTAATCAACCAGCCCCGGTAAATGAAGTATAGCCAGCTACAGTTACTACAGAAATGCCTACAGTCGAGGATACTTCAGATTCAGATACTGATTCTTATGTGTCGGCTGACAATGTGGAAAACGACCAAACCGAACAAGTTGAAAACCCTCCCGTAGAACCTGGTGTGGTGGAATATGTTCCCACACCTCCCTTAGAAGAATAAAATCAAGGTATAGCTGAGGAGACAAACACAAAGGCTCAGTTTGAACAAGCGAACAATGAAGCTTCTGACCACACCAACTCTACATCAGTTCCAGCCATCGTTGTACCTTTCTATAAGAACCTATGGGATGGTCCCATTGATCAAGAACATTTGGTTGATGAACAAGAAACTACCGTTGTTCAACCAAATGTTCCTGTTAATGTGACTGTTGTTTTTCATCCCATAGAGAGCTTAACAGTGGAGCTACAGGCAACACCAGTCGAGCATGTCGAGCAAATTCCTCAATCGCCAATTCACAAACGACATCCGACTGGGAATATTATCGGAGATCCATCGGCCGGCATCCAAACACCTAGCACCTCCGGCAACATTAAGAGATGTCTCTTTGCTTGTTTTATTTCACAGGTCGAACCCAAAGACTACAAAGTTGCAATGAAAGAAAATTCTTGGGTTGAAGCAATGCAAGAGGAGCTGTTACAGTTCAAGAAGCTTAATGTTTGGAGGCTGGTCAAGAAACCCAAAAATAAGAGACCGATTGGAAAAAAAGTGGGTGTTCCGAAATAAAAATGACGACAAGGGGGTACTCATCAGAAATAAAGTCCACTTTGTTGTACAAGGTTTTTGGCAACGCGGGGGACTTGATTACGATGAGGTTTATGCACCCGTGGCCATATTAGAAGCAATTCGCATCTTTTTTGCCTACGCGTCGTATATGAACTTCAAAGTATATCAAATGGACATGAAGACAGCCTTTTTGTACGGAAAGGTTAAAAAAGAAATTTACGTTAGCCAACCTCCAGGTTTTGAAGATCCAGATCATCCTGATCATGTCTATCGTCTTGACAAAGCACTTTATGGTCTGCACCAAGCACCTCGTGCATGGTATACCACTTTGGCTAACCATCTAGTGAAGAATGGGTACACGAGAGGTATTATCGATCAAACTCTCTTTGTCAAAAAGGTTTGAGGTGATGTGATTCTGGTGCAAGTATATGTTGACGACATCATTTTTGGGTCTACGAATGAGAATCTATGCAAGGAGTTTTCAGAGGTTATGCAGAAGCGATTTGAGATGAGTTCTTTGGGAGAAATGACTCTCTTCCTGGGTTTACAAATTGAATAAAAGACGGACGGGACTTTGATTCATCAGGAGAAGTACGTTCACGACATTGTTCAGAAATTTGGATTCAAGGACTCAACTGCATTCATGACACCAATCGCTACAAGACCTGTCCTCACTCCTAATCCATCAGGAAAGCCAGTCGATCAACACCTGTACAGGTCCTTGGCTCACTGATGTATCTCACTGCAAGCAGACCGAACATTATGTTCATGTTTATCAGTGCGCCAGATACCAATATGATCCAAGGGAATCCCACATGACCACTGTCAAACGTATATTCAGATACCTCAAGGGAAGACCTCATTTAGGACGCTGGTAACCAAAGGAGTCTCCTCTGGAACTTTATGCGTACACTGACAGTGATTACAGGGGATGCAATTTAGACCGCAGGTCCACATTTGGAGATGTCAGTTCCTGGGAGATAGGCTAATTTCATGGCAGTGCAAAAAGCAAGTCACTGTGCCCACCTCCACTGCGGAAGCTGAGTACATTGCCACATCCAGTTTTCGTTCCCAAGTCATTTGGATCCAGCATCAGCTGCTAGATTACGATTTGAATTTCTATGATACAACGATCAAATGTGATAATGAGGCTGTCGTTGCGATTGTTAAAAACCCGGTCCAGCACTCAAAGACAAAACACATCAACATCCGAATACACTTTATTCGTGATTGTTTTGATCGTAAGCTTGTCAAGACAAAAAGGTTCCATACTGATTTTAATTTTGCAGATCTCATTACAAAAGCGTTCAGTCGTGCCCGTTTTGTTTTTCTCGTTGAATCTTTGAGCATGATTTCTTTCGAGTAAATTTTATCTTTTATTTTAAAATTGTAAATATTTTTAAAATATGTCACAATTTTAGAGGGAGAAAATGAGTTAACTTTAACTCACCAAAAATATTTTAAATTTATTTCAAGAAAAATTTCAGAAAATTGAGTCACTTGAATTAATAAAAAGATTTTATTTTTATATATAATATTCATTTCATCTTTACTCCTATTTAATAAAATTCAAAAAGGAATTGTCCCGCTTAGAGGGAGCTCATGTTTAGAGGGAGTCGGATATTTAAAATTTTCAATTAAGAATTTATCCGACCTTGTGGAAAATGATAGTACATTGATATGCAATGATCCTATCGCATGAAAAGAGTAGATCAAAAGTCTACAAAATCACTCACAGATGTGTAGATAGGCTTGACAAACAAGTAAGTGTCGAGTGATATAAACCTAAATTCTTGCCGATACTAGTGGATATACGATTATGAAGCGGTTGCACGATTCTGTGAAGTCATATTCATGAAGGCAAAAATGTAATTATACATGCCATACCCAAACCTCTCTTTATCTGATCACAGTTTTCTTATGAAATTCGTGTCAATTTTCAATTTTCATTGAGTCAAGAAAAGAAAAGAAAAGAAAAGAAAAACAAAAGGAAAAGAAAAGAAAAGAAAACAGAAAAGAAAAAGAAAAATCAAGAAAAAGAGTCTAAAAGAATCACTCTTAGGAATTTTAACTTCTGCTTTATTTCTTCATTTATTTTGATTCAAGCCTTGGACTTTATCTGTTTGTAGTCATACAAGACCTGATTGTTAAGGCCCTGAATCTTCTGCTTTATTTTAATCTTTCTAGATCGAGACAAGTGTGCAAAAATAAAGTATAAAGTGTCAAATATGTTAATAAGAGCACTGTGATCAAATAAGAAAGGTTTAAGTCAAGTTGAGGTGATATGTTAACACAAAGTAGGCTCGAGATATGATGGAATCAGTAACATGTCTGATTAAGTGGGGACCACATAAGCACCGTGCATAATTTTACTTTAAATGTATCACTCTGGCATCAAAACACTTGTCAAGTTAAACAAATGGACATTATCTACAGTCGGTGATGAGTTTGTGACATAATAATATCAAAATGGAAACGCGATCTAGGGCTTTGCAAATCAATATGATTCCACATTGTGATCATTCTTAACAAAATTATGTAAATTAATTTAAGTTTAATTTTTAATTTTCTTATTTTTTTCCCTCTAGAAAGTTATTTCTAACTTTAAATCTTAAAAGGTCTATTATTTTAATTTTATTTTTAAGTTTATTTTTGCTTTTAATTTTATTTTGTTTTGTAAAATATTATGTACATTAATATTTTAATTTTAATTTTATTTTCATTTTAGTTTTAATTTTTATTTTTATTTTTATTTCTATGTTAATTTTATTTTGTCAAGGAGATTGTCTGTGCAAATGTTAACAGTTATGGACCGACAAAAGAAAATTTAAAAAAATAATTAAGTGCCTGGATTCGGTGAGTAAATGTTTTACGGGTTTGAAATTGTAAATGTTTTTAAAGGTTGAGGACCGAGAGAGTATTTTCGGTGAATACTCATGATGTTTTGACCCTCTCTTGAGATAGGCTGACCCTATATAAAGGAGATTCGCAAAATATCATTCACTATTCACTTAAACTTTTCATCTTCTACTCTCTCACTTTCTCTCTCTACTTTTCTCTCAAACCCTAATCTTTTCATCAACAATTTGTCAATATCTAGCCTTGTTATCATACTTTGATCATCACAATGATCCCACTCCTCCGGTATAACATCACAAACATGTTCATCTTCATCTAATTGGTTTCTAGGTTCTATCAGGTCTAGACGGTGGTCCGCATGGAACGTCGGCTAGATCTAGTGATGAATCTTCATACTTGTTATATTCATATCATAAATCTGTTATCAAGCTTCTAGATCATGAAATTCATCTTTAGATTTTGGTTTTAGGTTTAATTTGTACAGTTTGTAGATATAGGGTTTGTTCGGACTTATTGGGTCCGATTGAGAAAGTATATGAAAGTGGTTTTGCTTCAAACTCTCTAGAAACACAATTCGGGTCTAGGCGACCACTTGGAAAGCAAAAAGGATCAAAAAGGGCTAAGTGAAAATTTTCTCATACGAGGTTTCTTCGCATGAGGGTTTTTCGCTTCGCATGAGCCATGCGAAGCAATTAAGAAATCTATTTCGCTTCGCACCACTCATGCGAAGCGAAAGGAAATCCATTTCGCTTCGCAAACCCATGCGAAGCGAATGATCTCTATGTTTCTCTTCGCAAGGCCATGCGAAGTGAGTGGAATGTCTTCTTCATTTTGCATAAGCCATGCAAAGCGAATTAAGAGCTCATGTGAAATTCTCATGCGAAATTTTGACACTTACGAAATTTTTCAGAATACTGGATTGATATGCTACTAGACTGTTTTAAGACATATGGACTGTTTGACCCCTGGATTATAATGGACATACAAACTTAATATATTATGGACTTATTAACTTGTAAATAGACTTAAATTAACTTTTTGACTTATTAAAACAAATTTGTAAAATAACTAATTATAAATGAATATATATCTAAGTAAAACTCTTGTACATACTTAAGTCTTTGTATATAGCTCATCTTGTGTTTGTTTAAGTTAAAGTTTGATGATTCTCATGATCTTAATGTATGTTTTCAGGCTTATAAATTTTTTTCCTCTCGCGGAGCCGAAAGACAAAAAGGACAAGGTGTTTACATCCATGATTAAGGGGCTAAAGCAGTCACCCCTCGAGTATGCCATTTCTGCTAACCCAGCCATCTACTCTAAGTGGGTTACAGAATTCTGGGCATTTGCAACACCTGCAGAGGACTCTCTTTCAATTAACACTAAGGTGGCGAGAAAGACATTGAAGATTAAGGAGGAAGACATCAGGCGAGCATTAAAGATTGTGGATGAGCCAGATTATGTTTATGAGAAAGGTGACTGGGCCAAGCTAAGTGGGTTCGTGACGGATATGGATATGACACGGAATGGAAGAGCTTGGAGAAGAAACACTTACCACCATACTAGAGGTTTCTATTCCATGTGGTAACTCACTATTTGTCAGACTTACGTGGTGGTTTCGACAGCTTGTGTGCAGATTGGGTACAGATCATGTATGCACTGACATCGGGAAAAGTTCAATTATTCCCGGATGCTGTTCTTGTGCATGTTGGTGAATGTAACCACTGAATCAACTTGGCTCATGTATCCTAGGTTCGTGCAGTTTTTACTAGATGATATGATTCCAAAGGTACCCAACCCAGCTTAGAAGAAAGCTAAGGATAAGAAGTCTTTGGCTGAACCATACCATGCCAATGCCATCAGAAAGTCAATTTTCAGGCTTTTGTTGAGTACTAAGGGCAAGGGTTACCAGTATCAAGGACAAAGGCCTGGACCAAAGTTCGGATTGTTTGAGGAGACAGAGCCTGCTAGGGATGAGGCTGAGGTAGAAAGTGGGGAGCTTGTTCCGTCTGAGCTAGAGATTGAAGCTGAACAGGATGATTCATCTGATGGGGCACCTGAAGACCGAACCAAGGCTAAACACGATTTGAAACGGAAGGCTGCCGACAAGCCTTCTGTTGGTGGTTCTTCCGATCAAGCTAAGGAAGGTCAAGAAGAGGAGGAAGAAGAACAACAGCCCTTGAAGCATCTGAAGAAGGTTGGAGACTCCCAGAAGTCCTCCAAACTCGTCGTCAAGCTTTCCACCAAGCCCAAACCATCCTCCACACCTGACCCACAAATAGCCTCAAAGACCTCAATGTTGCCAAAATCAAGATCCCTGTATACAAGATTCCAAAACCCATAGTTAAAACCAAAGCCAAACCAACAAAAACCCTATTACACGACTCACCAGACGAATCACTCACCTCAAGACCAACCAATATCCACATTTCTAGAAAACCTACCACCGTCCCCACCTCAATCATAACCACAAACCACAACACCACCTTAACAACCAACCCAAACCGAACCCTTAACCACATCACCATTCACCTCACCCGTTTTCAGCTCACCAATCCAATCCACAAGCTTATGGAGCCAAACCTTTATTTCCTCTCCGCCAACACAACTAGTATCATCATCCTTAGAACCCAAAGCCTATACACCTCTATTCTCAACACCACCCACCTCTACAACCTCACCACTACCTACCCAATCCATCACACTACCATTCCAAATAACATCACCACCAATCCTCTCCGACACACCGCCAACTACTATCCTATCACCAAAGCTAATCACCAAAGGAAAGTCTTCGACGCCTATAGTGTACGCTGATCCTATCCTTGATAGGATCATAGCCTTGGAGGAATCAAACGCGAAGAGGCTGAGCGTGAGTCAGTGCTTTTGGGATACATCAAAGACCAAAAGAAGAAGGAGTTGGAGGATGCGAAGGAGAAGGCGAAGTTGATAATGAGGGTTAAGATTTTGGAAAAGCAAAGAGAACGGCATTATGTGTTGATAGATAAACAACGATTTTGGATAAATCAACTTCAAGGTTGAGTTGAGAATCAGCAATGAAGCTTTGGGGAATGCGAACATGAGGCAGACCACTCTAAACTGGGAGATAGAGTGGAAACACTTGAGAAGAATCTGCCGGGTGCCACTGTTCTTGAGGCCAATTTGTTCAAGAAAGTTGATGACGCAACAAGAAAGTGGGACATTGAGAAGGAGGCCACCAATTCAAGGGTGTCAATGCTCGAGGGCCATTTAGCCTCGTCTACCTCTCTCGGTACACTCATTTTAGAAAACACTCAAATCCGAACCGAAATTGAGGCCATCAAAGCAAAGAGTGCAGCCCAGGAGCGCCTCAATGAGTAGCAGATGAAGACAAATCAAGAGATGAATGAAAAGTATCAGTCGGCCTCAGAGCTAGTCGGCATGCAAGAAGATGATTTTGAACTGCATGAGGCACGTCTGAACACGGTGTTTGGGAGTTGGAGAAGGTCTGGTGAGACTTCTCAGATGGGAGGACCACAACCTACCGCTGGTCCAAGTGTGGTCATGCGAGTCAAACAGGTTGTTGGGAGAAGGAGATGCCACTATGGGACTTATTGTACCACAGGGTGGTCATGCCGGAAGTGGTGTAGGAACCAGCTTGGGACTCGAAAAAACTAAGCAACCTCAAGTCCAAGCTGGTGGTGATGATGGTGGAGAAGATGGTGACGATGAAGAAGAAAGTGATGAAGATGATGATGAGGAAGATAATGACGTGGATGACAATGTCCACGACAGCTTTGATGAGGATGATGACGATGGTGACGGTGACGGAGGTGATGGTGGAGATAGTGGGGCATGTGCGGCAGGTGGAAGTGGCGGTAGAGGTGGAGATAACACTCAATCACCTCCACAGGATCAAGAACCATGCGATGATCCCACCACAACCACAAGCAAAGTCAGGCAGGACGACTCCAGAATCGAAGACATATATAACGAGTTGTTTCCTGCAGGTAATATTGCAAGTATGATGGATGAATTTATTTAAGCTGGAAAAGCATTGGAGCCAGTCATAACGCAGAATGCGGAGGAGGCAGTAGACGACGATGACATCAACTACTCGTTGAATCCTGACACGCCACCGGCTCAAGCTCAAGCTACTTCAAAAGCTCCAGCAAGTGATCCCATTGTTGATCCAGCCGCCGAATTGTCACAAGCAACACAGAAGAAGAAAAGGAGGACACATATAGTGACAAGTCGTTCCAGTACCCGCTCCCTCAACTACCCCTTTCACGATGATACGCCGATCGTGTATGCAAAATACAACAGGGAGAATAGTTGTTAGGAAATTAGAAGATTCAGCAGAGATCTCATCTATCTCACTCATCATGAATTAAGTTCTCTTCCAAAACTTGATCTTCACTATCTCCGGAAAGCTTTGGGACCGGGAGAGTACGATGAGAATCTGGAGGGTTGGGTCACCCGTCATTTGAACCATCAGTCGAAGGTGGGTTTTAAATATTTTGAAGTGAATAAGGGTCGAAAGTACAAGAACCTGAAAGAGATCGACCTAGCCAACGGACAGTCGCGAATTATGTGGAGATATAGGGCACCAAAGGACAGTCACATTATCTATCATGGTGAACCCTATGTTCCAAACACTCTCTGAGACTTTATTGGCTGGGAATTTGACAACACTACTGGTGAAGCCGTCATACACTGCAGGAATATGCACGAAATTCGTGTATTTGATGAGCACGAGCTGATGGGTCTGCACACGGAAGACATTCTGAAGCTCTACAACTCACCCTTGCGCACTGTCGAGGATATTGGTCGTCAGAATACAGACCGGGTAGTTGAAGCGTTCAACAAGTTCGTCAAAAGACTTGTTGAACTTCTACTATCTGAGGACGAATGCTTGGAGTATAATACCGACGGTTTCCAATACTAAAGACTAGAGGAAGATTGTTAGGTCCCGTTTTGTATGTTTAAGCCTTTTATATTGGAATACATTTTGTAGTGTTTGTTTGGGTTTGTAATAGTTGTTTTTTGTATTTTATCGGGCCCAAGGCCATTGTAAAGAAGCCCATTAGGCATATGGAAATAAAGAAAACCTCTTATACATGCTTCCTATTAATAGGGAAGCATGCTATGAGAAAACAACCTTTTGCAAAATCTTTATCTCTCGTTCTTATCTTTCCCTCTCACTCACTCTCACTCTCTTATCCGAAAATAAACTTCAAGATCTGAGACCAAAAGGTGATCCGGTGTGATTTCCGCTAGAACCGAGTTTGGTTGATCCAAGAATATTGTTAGATCCACCCGCGTTGGGACCTACAAATATATATTAAATATACGATAATAGTCTTAAATATATATAAAAAAAATCTTTAAAATCTCTCTGGTTGCTTCCTGATCCTCTCAAGCCACTAAATTGTTTTATTTGTAAATGGAGACTTCTCATGCATTTGACCCGAATTCACGGGTATGGGTCTCACCAAACCCAGATAGCCCTCAAACGGATTATAACATCTCATTAAATTAAAATTTAATCTCACCAAATATTTAATATGAAAATTCTATAAAATAGGGATATAATAAAAATTAATATTCGAATTTTTTAAAAAAAGATGTTATTTATAATTATGAAACAATATGTTATAGTTAAAAAAAACGGGTCACGGGTTTCACCAAACTCAGATAGCTTTTAAATCAGGTTATAATATCTCATTTATTTATGAACCTCTTTCATCATCAAACCTTAAGTATATTATTAACTTACTTACAATAAATAAAATTATAATCCAAAAAAATATATAAATATTATAAACGAATAATGTAAAACAAACCCCGTAATACGGGGAATAAAAGCTAGTGGTCATATAAAAAATATATTTATTCTTACAAATAACAACTTTATAACACAATATAGAAGAAATTGCTGCAAACCCCGCCAACTCATCCATGGAAAACCGATGAGCAAACGCTGATCTGATACGTCATTGATCAGTGATCGAATCATGATATATTAATTAAGTATTTAAGTTAATCTATTATTTAACTTATCTATTAATTAAATTCTTTATCTATTAATTAAATTCTTTATTTTTGTTTTTTTTTCCTATAAATTATAATCTTTTTTGTTTTTTTTTTTTTTGAGAAAAGCATTGTTTTTGTCACCGTTTCTAGCATGCCAAGAAACCAGAGCATTCTTGGTATTCCCTTATGTAACATATATGGCTTGAAATCGTTTTATTTCATAAAGCAATTAATTAATTAACTTGTTAATTACATTATTAAAAACCGTCTCCAAACAATCAATGCTTCCACATGTTGCATACCATACATGTAAAATTTCCTACAAAATCCGCGTTTTATGACATAGCCAAACACATGCAAAAATGAAACAGGCATCAAATATCTAGTAAGAAAAATGAACTACAATTTTTTATTGTGACACAAAGTACAGTTACAGATTACATGATTTAAAACATATAACTAATAACTGCATGATTTGAAACATATATTATGGTTATAAAGAAGCATGCAATTATTCATCTTGAAAATTAAAATCAGAAAGGACATCAGTTTCTTGTGTTCCTTAATGGCCTTACCCATCTCACCTTCCTCAACCCGAATCGTTCAAGGAGCCCATCACCGTACCTTGCATATACAAAGTTCCCAATAACAGTTCCAATTATCAAACCACTACTGACTCCAAAGATTATCACCAGCCAATCAATTATGTTACTTGGTAGGAGAGTCTCGTTATCATTGCTAGTTCTTGTTTGAAATACTGTTGGTGCCTTTAAATTCTCACACTCCTTGGATAATGGTTTTCCACACAATCCCGGATTGCCCATATAGGAACTATTCTCAAATGTATTGAACTGTTTTCCTTGCGGTATGGGCCCATCAAGGTGGTTGAATGACACATTCAGAAAAGCAAGGAAGCCAAGGTGCAACAGTTGTTGAGGGATTTTCCCTGATAGCTTGTTTTGGGAAAGATCCAAAGATTCAAGATTCGTTAGGTTTCCCAAAGATGGCAAAATATGACCACTAAAATGGTTGTTGGATAGATTGAGAGACTCAAGCCCATAAAGATCTTGAAGTGATTGTGGAATCTGCCCTTCAAAGTGGTTACATGAGAGAACGATGGCTGTGAATATGTTTAGAATTCTCTGGTACTCTCTCTTGACACCTTTGTTTGTTAACGTCATTGAGTATCGAACCTCTGAACGCACAAATCTATTGGAAAGAAATTGGGATCCCATAGCAGATGATCCACCAAGATCAACATATTTCATTGCATTCCATGTTTGAAATGACTTATCAGGCAATCGACCACTAAAACTGTTGTTGGAGATGTCTATGATCCGTAACTTGTGAAATTGTGAGCTAATACTTGAGAGGCCTTGAACTGTACCATTAAATTTATTGGATCTCAAAATGAGCACTTGCAGATTGGGCAAAGCACCCAACCAAAATGGAAAAACATCTTCAAAATTGTTATCCGCAAGAGAAAGAAACTCTAAATTGGCACAATTAGCCAAAGATTTTGACACATGACCAATAAATTGATTTTCGCTCAAATCAATCTCCCTCAAAAGGCTTCCATGCATACATGTATTCATCATTGGTCCATGAAAGTGATTTTGATTGAGACGTAAATCCCACAATGAATTGTGCAAGTTACCAAAACATGAAGGAAGAGTTCCAGTCATCTTGTTAGAAGACAAATCTAAGATTCGAAGGGATTTTAATTCACATATCCATGCAGGTATTTCTCCAGTCATATTATTTTTTGAGACATCATAAATAACTATGGTATGTGGAGGAATTGGAAGCGACCCTTGGAACTGATTATTTGAGACTTCGAATTCTTCCAAACGAAGCCATGGGAGTAAATGGGAATCCTGATGAAATCCAGTGATTAAGTTGCCTGAAAGGCCAATCATATTTAATGTTTCTTGGCTACTATTCAAAAACCAACTTGGTATGAGGCCTTCAATTTCATTGTTGTAAAGGCATATGCTTTTCATATTCCTTTGGAAGCGCAAAAAAGCTGGGAATTCACGTAAGTTGCAAGCCGACAGGTCTAGATATTCAAATTCTGGTAGTGTGACATTGATGTAGTTGGTGGAGGTTAAAAAGGACAACCGATTCCTATCTAAAGCCAAAACTTTGAGTTTGTTGAGTCCTAAAAACGAGTCTGGGCTCAATGTACCAGTTAAATTGTTGCCACCTATGATAACATATTCTAGACTTTTAAAACTTACAAACGAGCTTAAAATTGGTCCTTGCAATTGATTACCTTCAAGGTCTAAGTATGCGACTTCGGTTAGGTTCATAAATGAAGATGGGATACAACCAAAAATAAAATTTTCCCCCAATGAGACAAAACTAAGTTTGGTTAGGTTTGTAAGATACGGTAGGAACTCATCATGTATGTTCATACGAGCTAGAAGCAGTGCGTTAAGCTTAACAAGTTTGCTAATCCAATCGTACCCGTTTCTCTTCTCGAAATTATTAAAACTAAGTCCCAGAGTCGTGAGTTTTGTAAGACTAGCCAATGAAGGGACTGTTCCTGTGAACTCATTTTCAGAAATATACAAGTAAGTTAGCTGCGTCAAGTTAGGGAGTGAACCTGGAATATGCCCTGAGAAATGACACCTTTGAAGGCACAAGAAATTCAGGTGGTTAAGGTTGCTTATGGATTCTGGAATAATCCCAGCAAAACCTGTCCAAAAGAGATCTAGATGCTCAAGTGAGGTGGCGTTATGAAATAGAGGCAAGAAACCAGTGAGATTAGCATTCTTTTGCATGCTAAGAAATTTAAAATTTGGTAAATGAAATATTTCAGTGGGAAATTCATCTTTAAGCTGACAATCATCAAGTTCCATAGACCTCAAAGAAGAAAAGTTTGCCAAGAAACGAGGTACGGAGGAACTAAGATCAACCCCTGAGAGAAGAAGGTTTTCAAGTCTAGTCATGTTTTGCAACAAATACTCGAGACCAGTGCTTTGAAGCTTTAGGGGATTCCTTGATAGATCTAACCAAGAAAGTCGTATCAAGTGTGAAATTTCATTTGGGATTTGGCCACTAAATCCAGAATAAGAGAGATCAAGGCTTCTTAATTGATTCAGGCGAGAAATCTCTGAGGGAATTTGCGATTCAGCAAAGTTGTTCATTGAGAGATTGAGCATTCGAAGGTGAACAAGCTTGAATAAGGTACTACTAGAGTTGATAGTTCCACTGAGAGAGCTTCCACTCAAGTCAAGCTCGATCACATGGCCCTTATTGCTACACACCACACCATCCCACAAACAACATTCAGAATCTGATGTATTACTTTTGGTGTTCCTCCAAGAATCTAACTTTTGAAATCCTGGAGCATCATAATTTTGATGAAGAATGGTTTGCTTGAATTCACGCAATGCTAAACACTCTTCATCGTGGCTTAACAACGATGCAGTGCATGTGAGAAAGAGTAATAAATATACAAAGGAGAAGGTTTGCAATAGGATGGAAGCCATGAAGAGAAGTAGTTTGATATAAACATCTCACTACTAGAAAGGCTTTATATAAACACATAACAAGGTACTGCTCGAGTTGATAAGGACATGAGGAGACTTCAAAAGTCAAGATTCAAGAGTCAGGAGTCCTGACCCTCGTTATTACTCCAGTGGAGCCGAGAGCAATTATAAGAAAAAGGAAAATGTAATGAATCAAAATCAGAGTCTAAAACTACTACTTTTAGAAATTGAAATTTATGATGAAAAATGCCTATTTACACGCTCGTTTAATTTTAATACACCGCGCATAATACTCGGTTATTAGAAGAGTTAAAATATCTGACCCAAAACCTACGTTATATAGGTGGCTCAACCATTTTTGACGGTTTAAAAAGCTGATGTTCCGATGGTTATTTGTTGGCCAAAAGTAACTAAAAGAATTTAAAGAGGAATCAAGATAAACGTTTCTGCATATTATTTTTTTTTTTTTTTACTTTCTGCATATTTTTTTCTTAAACATCAAATCAAAAGACTTATGGACATTATAATTAATGTTCATTAAATAACTACCCGTAAACTAACGACGACTATTTCTCTCTAAATTAGGCCTATCTTCATCATAATGTAGGCTCTACAAGTGATAGCCAAGTCACACTTTAAACAATCTTTCGTGTTCGATCAAAGCACTTGCTGTTGGGAAAAACGACCACCTAGCCACGAACGGTAAACAAAAGTGCGGAATTAATCTTTGTTTGGGTAAACTCCCTAATGAACCAATGAGGATGCAAACAAATAGGGTAATTTAAATGTAACAAGTGACACGAAAATTTTAGCGTGGAAAACCTCTCAAGGCGAGAGTAAAAACCACGGGACTACTAGAGCCATTTCAAATCCACTATCACCAATAATAGCAGTACAAAATCTTCTCTAGGTAAAACTAGAGGCATACACAAATCATCATATACTTGGTACAAACGATCTTCAAGTATATGGAACCAAATACAAAAGAGTAAACGAGTAAGAGGAATCACCAACGAGAAACTACCGGTCTTTGGAACGTCTCTTATCTTCGATAACACCAAAAGGATACCCAAAATATTCTCTTCGTATATGTTGTGTCAACAGAAGAAGAAAACAAAAAAAAATACCTTCAATTCCTTTCGTATGTGTCTTATGTCGGCCAAAAAATTCCACAAAACAAGAACCCTTTTTTACTTTTCTTGTTATAAAAGTCTTTGAGCCCACCAAGACACCCTATGGTCACGACCCAATTCAAAAAACCAACTTTGGTTTTTGCCATGCTATTGAACGGATGAGTGCGACATAAAAAAAATATAATTTGTTTTCTTTTATTATTAAATAATAATAATACCCATGATAAATATTTATTGGGTTTTCTCATGGACAAAAAATAACCCAACAAATCTCCCCCTTTTTGTCTATGACAAAGAACTCACCACCCCAGCGAGCGAACAGCATATCTTCAGTTTCTCCCTTACCACAGCTTTGGTTAAATACCGGAACAATTATCATCGGTGTGAACTTTATCAAGTTCAAACAACTTATCTTAATAGCATCTCTAATCCAATGATACGTCACGTCAGTATGTTTTGTTCTTCTATGATACATAGAATTCTTAGCAAGGTGAATAGCACTTTGATTATCACAAAGAACCACGTAGCGTTGTTGCATAAAGCCAAGCTCTTGCATAAATCTTTTCAACCACAATAATTCTTTGCATGCTTCTGTTGCTGCCATATACTCTGCCTCGGTAGTAGACAAAGCAGCACACTTTTGCAATCTCGACTGCCATGACACGGCTCCCCCTGCAAATAACATTTAATATCCAGACGTGGATTTCATGTTGTCCTTATTTCCTGCCATATCAGAATCCTTGTAACCAACAAGCATCGGCTCCCCATTTCCAAATGTTATACCCAATTTGGAAGTACCACGTAGATATCTAAGGATCCACTTAACTGTTTCCCAATGCTTTTTACCCGGATTTGACAAGAACCGACTAACAACACCAACTGCATAGGCAATATCGGGTCGTGTGCATACCATTGCATACATCAAGCTTCCAACCGCTGATGCATATGGAACACCATCCATCTCTTCAATCTCTTTCTCAGAACTAGGACAATCTTTTTCAGTTAACTTAAATTTGGGAGTAAGAGGTGTACTAACCACATTAACTTTAGAAATCTTGAATTTGCTAAGCACATTTTCAACATATTGCTCTTGTGACATGTGCAAGTTCTTTGAATCTCTATCTCTAGTAAACCGAATGCCAATAATATTCTTAGTTGTCCCCAAGTCTTTTATAGAAAACGACTTGCTTAACTCTTTCTTCAGCTGAACAATTCTTTCTACATTCTTGCCAACAATCAACATATCATCAACATAAAGCAATAAAATTATGAAATCCTCGTCACCAAACCTCTTGAAGAAAACACAGTGATCAGACGTAGTTTTTCGGTAGCCTTGCTTCCTCATAACTGACTCAAATTTCTTGTGCCACTGTCTCGGTGCTTGCTTCAACCCATAAAGACTTTTTTTAAGTTTACAAACATAATCTTCTTTACCTTTAACTTGAAAACCTTCAGGTTGCTCCATATAGATTTCTTTATCCAAGTCACCATGAAGGAATGTTGTCTTGACATCTATTTGCTCAATCTCAAGATCAAGACTAGCAGCTAAACCAAGAATCACTCTAATGGAACTCATCTTCACGACTGGAGAAAAAATCACATCAAAATCAATACCATTTCTTTGACTGAACCCTTTGACCACCAATCTTGCCTTGTACCTAGTCCGTGAGGTATGTTCTTCAGTCTTTAGTTTGTAGACCCACTTGTTCTTTAAAGTTCTTTTTCCCTTAGGCAACTTCACCAACTCAAAGGTATTTTTCTCATACAAGGAATCCATCTCATCTTGCATGGCTTCAACCCACTCTCTTTTATGCTTATCTTCCATGGCCTCTTTGTAATACTCAGGCTCTCCCCCATCAGTGAGTAAAGTGTACTCACCAGTCAAATAACGAGTAGAAGGTTGACGGTCTCTCGAAGACCACCTAAGTGGGACAAATGCAGGCATATCTACTGGTAACTCTGGATGAATATCCTCATCCAACTCTCCCTGCTCTTGATTATCAACATTATCGATACCATGTTGTTCGTCATTTTGAATATCATCTTCGTGATGTGACTCAGTATGCTGAGTAGGAACAGGATCCAAATCAATAAGATCGTTAGTGTACTGAGAAACTACCTGTGTCTTCCAATATCTTTCAAACTCTGATATTCCACAAACACAACATCACGACTTCTTACAATCTTCTTTGAAACCGGATCATATAGCCTGTATCCAAACTCATCTTGCCCGTAACCAAGGAATATACACTATCTGGACTTCATATCAAGCTTTGATCTTTCATCTTTAGGAATATGCACAAATGCTTTGCATCCAAAGACCAGCAAATGACGATATGAAACATCTTTTCCACTCCAAACCCTGTCTGGAACATCATTATGCAAAGGAATACAAGGAGTAAGATTAATAACATGTACCGTTGTATTTAAAGCTTCACCCCAAAAGGAATTAGGCAACCCTACATGTGAGAGCAAACACTTAAACCTTTGAACCAACGTTCTGTTCATCCGTTCTTCTAAACCATTCAACTGTGGTGTCTTTGGAGGTTGCCTTTGATGTCGAATACCTTTCTCTCTACAATAAGCATTAAAAGGACCAATGTACTCACCTCCATTGTTTGTTCGAATACACTTGAGCTTCTTCCCAATTTGTCTTTCTACCAATGCATGAAACTGCTTAAACACATCAACACTTGATCTTTAGACTTTAAAGTATAAATCCATACCTTCCTCGAATGATCATCAATAAATGTGACAAAATATAAGCAGCCCCCAAGTGTTCTAGTCTTCATAGGACCACATACATCTGACTGAACCAAGTCAGGTATACTTTCTTTTCTATGAGGCGAATGACTATGAAAAGAAACTCTCTTTTTCCTACCATTCATACAATGAGAACACTTCTTTAAATGAACATCTTTCACATCGGACAAGGCATCTTTCTTAAATAAAATAGACATCCATTTTTCACTCATATGAGCAAGTCTCTTATGCCACATATCGGTTACATCAGAACTCGTCAATGAATGAACCGAGTCTCTAGAAATCTTTGGATGTGCCACGTATAACTTTGAAGTTCTTTCACCTCTTGCCACGATCAACAAACCACGAGTGAGTTTCCTAATTCCACCACCAAAAGTACTGTGGAAACCATCATTATCTAATGTGCCTGCGGAGATCAAATTAAGTCTAATATCCGGAACATGTTTTACATTGTGTAAAACCAAATCCATCCCAGTATCAAACTTCATGCAAACATCCCCAACACCAACGATCTTTGATAGCCCATTATTACCCATATTGACATTCCCAAAATCAACAGGAGTATAAGATGAATAAAAATCCCTTTGTGATATCACATGACAAGTAGCACCACTGTCAACAACCCAACTCGAATCATCACTATGTTCACCCTATCATAATCACAACAAATATGAAATTCTTCGGTGGCAGCACTAGTTTCAGAAGTACCTTCATCACCGTCGTTCTTGTGGTTGTTCTTTTTGTTGTTGTAATTTGCCTTGTTGTTCTCCTTTTTCAATTGTCTGTAATATTTTATTGTGTGCCCTTTTCTACCACAATGATAGCACTCAAATTCTTCAAACTTCCCTTTGGACTTACTGCAGGATGCTTTGCTCTATTACTCGGACCTCTACTATGGCTTCTCCCCCTACTTTCGGTAACTAAGGTCTGAATGTGAAGAGGAACCTTGTGACTTTCTTCTCATCTCTTCATTTATAATACTACCTTTAGCCAATTCCATAGTAATAATACCGTTTGCTGCGGAGTTGGACAACGATGTCCTAAAAGTCTCCCAAGAATCCGGTAGCGTACCAAGAAGGCATAAACCTTGTATCTCGTCTTCAAACTTAATACCCATACCTGCAAGCTGATTAATAACACCCTGAAAAGCATTCAAATGATCAGTAACAGGAGTTCCATCATAGAATTTCAAGTTTACCAATTGTTTTATCAAGAATAACTTATTGTTCCCGGTCTTCCGAGCATGCAACTCTTCAAGCTTGGTCCAAAGAGTACGAGCATGAGTCTCCCCACTAATATGGTTAAAAAAATTATCATCAACCCACTGCCGAATATATCCACAAACCTTTCTATGCAAAATATTCCACTCTTCAAAAGTTTTATCTTCAGGTTTATCGGTAGTGAACACAGGCAAATAATAATCCTTCACATAAAGAAGGTCTTTCATCTTGCCTTTCCAAACATGATAATTAGAACCATTCAAATTCACCATCCTACTTTTATTAGCTTCCATCGTTCAAACAAGTCTTAACCCAAGAACAAGAGCCGAAGCTCTAATACCACTCTGTTGGGAAAAACGACCACCTAGAAACGAACGGTAAACAATAGTGCGGAATTAATCTTTGTTTGGCTAAACTTTTTCCCGACCCGAATGAACCAATGAGGATGCAAACAAATAGGGTAATTTAAATGTAACAAGTGACACAAAAATTTTAGTGTGGAAAACCTCTTAAGGCGAGAGTAAAACCACGGGACTACTAGAGCCGCTTCAAATCCACTATCATCAATAATAGCAGTACAAAGTCTTCTCTAGGTAAAACTAGAGGCATACACAAATCATCATATACTTAGTACAAACGATCTTCAAGTATATGGAACCAAATACGAAAGAGTAAACGAGTAAGAGGAATCACCAACGAGAAACTACCGGTCTTTGGAACGTCTCTTATCTTTGATAACACCAAAAGGTTAATACCTTCAATTCCTTTCCGTATGTGTCTTATGTCGGCCAAAAAATTCCACAAAACAAGAACCCTTTTTTACTTTTCTTGTTATAAAAGTCTTGGAGCCCACCAAGACACCTTGTGGTCACGGCCCAATTCAAAAAACCAACTTTGGTTTTTGCCATGCTATTGAACGGATGAGTGCGACATAAAAAATATATAATTTGTTTTCTTTTATTATTAAATAATAATAATACTCATGATAAATATTTGTTGGACTTTCTCATGAGCAAAAAATACCCCAATACTTGCTTAGCACTAAAAAGATTAGCTTCCCTGACAAAAAGGATTTGGGGTTTACAGTTTATAGTTTCACATTTTCTGAATTTAAAAAACAAATTTTGTTTGCATCCTCCATTTTATTGTTCAATCGATACTTATTTAGTTATCTGTGTAAATCAATTTCCCATTTTCGTGTTTCTTTATTTTTAGTCTATGTTTTTCTTTTGTTTATTTTTTAATTTTTTAGGTGGCGTTGACTGCAGTTTTTGGATTGGGTTATGGTGACTGGTGACTATTTGACAGGAGCATAGGATTTAAAAAAATAAAAGGACAAAAACATATCTCTTAAAAATCCATTTAACACAAGAACTCAAGAAAATGTGTATCTGGTTTCCAAGATGGAAACATTGTAACTTCTATGAACAATGTTTTGTGCGTTGAGGCTAGGTCTCATAATGGAATATATGAAGTTCATTTACAAGGTTCATTCAACAATTCTATTTATAATCTTAACATCAAGGATTGAAGAGTGATCTCAATCAAACATACCTTTGGCATTGTCGTCTTGGACACATAAACAAGAAACGAATATCAAAACTCCAAACCGAGAATTTTGGAATCCATCAGGCTGGTGTCCTTCGATATATTTGAATATTAATTGTTTATGTGGCAAAAAGACAAAGGCCCACCCTTCACCGGTATGGGTGGAAGGGCAGATGATCAATTAAGACTAATACAGGTACACCAGTGTGTGTGGACCTTTTAGAACAAATGCTAGAGGTTTTGAAAGATACTTTTGGTGTGTGTGGACCTTTTAGAACAAATACTAGACGTGGTGAAAGATACTTTATTACATTCACTAATGCCTCCATTCGTTATGGTTATGTGTATGTGATTAAACATATGCTTGAGGCCTTTTATACTAGGTATGAAATAATAATGTATATATGTATTAACCTAATAAATTTATATGAATACGGGTATAAAATACCAGGTATAATCATGAGAAGCCTTATGGCCGGCCACCCTAGCCTCTAATTGAGTATGTTTTGCAAACTTCTTTAAAACGTTTCACACTTGTGTGTTACCTAGAAGGTGCAAGACATTTATGGCATTGGGTAGGCAAATCAGCGCGTGGGTCTTGGCTTCGGGTTTTAGTAGTAGAAGGCGGATGCTCTTTGCTGTGAAAATCGTAACAGAAGCTAGAACTCATAACCATAGTTATCGGATGACATGTTCTTCTTTTTAACATATCATCATCATCATCGTACTCAGTATATCCCACAAATAGCAAAACTATGATAGGTTTTGAGAAGGGTAAGATGTAGACAACCTTACCTCTACTCCATAGAAATAGAGAGGCTGCTTCCAACGAGACCCCCGGCTCAATAGTGGTTTTGCATTAAGCGTTAGACATAAGGCACATAACACTCAACCATCAGGACCCCAGCCGATTGGTGCATGTACCCTTGTTTTTCGGCTATCAATGCCACCACATGATGCCTAATTAACCTTCCGCTACTTTTAACGCTATTTTCACGAAATTAGTAAAATAACGTCCAAATTAGTGCAATTTCACTTTTGAGCAGCCAAGGGCCCACACATATATGCATTATATGCGCGCACCATAAACAGGGCGTCTTTATTTTTAACATATAATAGCATTAAAATAATTTAAATTCAATCACACGTCAATAACATAGACCTCAAAACATCAACTTAACCTTAGTCAACATTCATCCATGATATTAATATATATAGGGAAAATTCATAAAATAAGTATTTATGAAACCAAATTTCTAGTTTTAGGTATCATTTGCAACAAATTCCAGAAATAGGTATTATAAAATAGTCGTGACGAGTAGTTTGTAGAACCAATTAGAACTTGCCACGTGCCCTTAAACTAACAGTAACGAGCACGTTCACGAATATTACTCGTCACGACTAAATAAGTTTCATGTCTCGTAATCAACACCCACGAGTAATTAATAAGTCCTTTAGTCGCGACGAGTAAATTATAAGGTTAAACTAATCGCGAAGAGTAGATTATAAGGTTAAACTAGTCGTGACGAGTTAACTACTAATTGTTTTTCGGCTATCAATGCCACCACATGATGCCTAATTAACCTTCCGCTACTTTTAACGCTATTTTCACGAAATTAGTAAAATAACGTCCAAATTAGTGCAATTTCACTTTTGAGCAGCCAAGGGCCCACACATATATGCATTATATGCGCGCACCATAAACAGGGCGTCTTTATTTTTAACATATAATAGCATTAAAATAATTTAAATTCAATCACACGTCAATAACATAGACCTCAAAACATCAACTTAACCTTAGTCAACATTCATCCATGATATTAATATATATAGGGAAAATTCATAAAATAAGTATTTATGAAACCAAATTTCTAGTTTTAGGTATCATTTGCAACAAATTCCAGAAATAGGTATTATAAACTAGTCGTGACGAGTAGTTTGTAGAACCAATTAGAACTTGCCACGTGCCCTTAAACTAACAGTAACGAGCACGTTCACGAATATTACTCGTCACGACTAAATAAGTTTCATGTCTCGTAATCAACACCCACGAGTAATTAATAAGTCCTTTAGTCGCGACGAGTAAATTATAAGGTTAAACTAATCGCGAAGAGTAGATTTTAAGGTTAAACTAGTCGTGACGAGTTAACTACTAATTGTTTTTCGGCTATCAATGCCACCACATGATGCCTAATTAACCTTCCGCTACTTTTAACGCTATTTTCACGAAATTAGTAAAATAACGTCCAAATTAGTGCAATTTCACTTTTGAGCAGCCAAGGGCCCACACATATATGCATTATATGCGCGCACCATAAACAGGGCGTCTTTATTTTTAACATATAATAGCATTAAAATAATTTAAATTCAATCACACGTCAATAACATAGACCTCAAAACATCAACTTAACCTTAGTCAACATTCATCCATGATATTAATATATATAGGGAAAATTCATAAAATAAGTATTTATGAAACCAAATTTCTAGTTTTAGGTATCATTTGCAACAAATTCCAGAAATAGGTATTATAAACTAGTCGTGACGAGTAGTTTGTAGAACCAATTAGAACTTGCCACGTGCCCTTAAACTAACAGTAACGAGCACGTTCACGAATATTACTCGTCACGACTAAATAAGTTTCATGTCTCGTAATCAACACCCACGAGTAATTAATAAGTCCTTTAGTCGCGACGAGTAAATTATAAGGTTAAACTAATCGCGAAGAGTAGATTATAAGGTTAAACTAGTCGTGACGAGTTAACTACTAATAAACTACTCATGTAAGGAATGTAACCGGGTAAACTAGTTGTCGCGACTAAAGGACTTATGAATTACTTGTGGGCGTTGATTACGAGCCATGAAACTTATTTGGTCGTGACGAGTAAATGATTAAGAATGTGCTCGTTACGGTAAGTTTAAGGACAAGTGGCAAGTTCTAAGTGGTTTATACAAAATAATCGTCATGACTAGTTTATATTACCTATTTCTGGAATTTCTTGAAAATGATACCTAAAACTTGAAATTTGTTTTCATAAATGCTTATTTTGGGAATTTTCCCATATATACATCAATAAATATTGTGATATGATATGTTCACATTAACAAGAGCACAAGCATAGAAAATTTCTGATACGTTAGCCCAAATATTACTCCACCACTAAATCGAATGATAGTGTTAACGTGTTGTTTTGGTGTTTTCCTTTTTATATAGTTTGTTTATTATTGTAGGGGTGGGGTGTGTCAAACCCCGGTACGACCTTTTATTTATTACATTATGTATTATATTTATTACATTATGGTTACTAATTAAAAACCAATGGGCTAGGGGGTTTGTGGAGGTGACCCCTAACCGGGCATGGTCAAATATTGTTAGGGTATCCTTGGCCTCCAACATATTTTTGTGTCTGTAAAAAAAAAAGAAACTCTTAGCAGTCACCTCCACTCCCCCACTTTTCTATGGCAGATCTCGAGCAACTTCTGGAGAAGATGATCAAGGTGTCGGTACGTTCATCTTGAAGACCGGAGAACATCGACATGGATCCGACCCGGAGCCATTTCATGTTTCTTCAATTATATACTTAGATGTTCCAATTCAGGTACGGTTTCATTGGTATGGTTGTAGGTGGTTACAAATGACAAGCTAATACCATCTACATCTAAATGATTGAGTTTGTTGACTCCCAAAATTGAATCTAGGTCCATTGTGCCACTAAAATTATTGTAACCTATTTTAAGATATTTGATACTTTTGAAATCGAATAACGAACTTGAAAATTGTCCTTGCAATGATTATGATGAAGGCCTGAGAGTGTTGGTAGGGTGAGGTTCATAAATGAAGATGGGATGTGACCAGAAATAAAATTGTCCGCCATTGAGAAATAGCTAAGTTTGGTTAGGTTTGCAACATACGGGAGGATTTCACCTTGTATGTTCATATTTTCTAAATCCAAATCATTAAGCTTAGTAAGTTTGCTAATCTAATCGTATACACTTCCTTTCTCAAAACTATTATAACCAAGTTCCAAGACAATGAGTTTTGAAAGACTTGCCAATGAAGGGACTAATCCGGTGAACTCATTTTCACAAAGAGACAAGTATGTTAGTTGTGTCAAGTTAGGGAGTGAACCTGAAATACGCCCCAAGACATGACATTTTTCAAGGGACTAGAGCAGCAGATGGTTTAGGTTTCTTGTGGACTCTGGTATGATCCTAGTAAAGCCTGTTAAGTCCAAACAAAGTGTAACCTCCCGACTCAGGGCCTGGGTGCGACGCCCATTAGTAGGTATCTGGTTTTGAAAATATATCAGAGTTGCGGGTTATTAGCGGAAGTCTTTAAAATATATTATTCATTTATAAAATTTCGGGTTAGAATACCCATTTGGATATTGTAAAATATCAGCGGAAGTATTTTCAGATAAAATATTATTATATTGAAATCTTGGGAGTTGAATACCCGTTTGATAATTTAAATACATATCTTTTGAAAATATCATTTTTTATAATATTCTGAATAAAATATCTGAGCCATCAAATCACCTCTTATGACTTTGTCTCCAATCTTCTATCAGTCTTGCCTGTTAGTTCTATTCTTTACAGTTCCCTGAAATGTGGGGAAAATGCGTCAGCACACAGCCGGTGAATGACGCTGACTCAATAATACCAGTGTGTAAATAATAACAATACCTTGGTGACAAAATACTCATTAGGCACCTAACTCAATTGGGTTAAAATTACCCTAAGTACATGTACAATTAATCATATACACAATATCATTTCTCTTATCAGTCCCGTAGACTACCAGAGGCATGTTTGATGATATGCATGGCCTCGGGGAAATCCGAGTCACCATGTATGTATGGATCCAGACACATGTATACTCTTAATTTGAGTATGCCCGTTTCTCATTATTGTAACACAAAGTTTTAAGGATTCGTAAATCCTATGTAAACAGTTTAGACTCTAAAAGAGTTGTAAAAGGTTGGGGCGTATTCACCTTTTGCTTGTTTTATTTCACAGGTCGAACCCAAAGACTACAAAGTTGCAATGAAAGAAAATTCTTGGGTTGAAGCAATGCAAGAGGAGCTGTTACAGTTCAAGAAGCTTAATGTTTGGAGGCTGGTCAAGAAACCCAAAAATAAGAGACCGATTGGAAAAAAAGTGGGTGTTCCGAAATAAAAATGACGACAAGGGGGTACTCATCAGAAATAAAGTCCACTTTGTTGTACAAGGTTTTTGGCAACGCGGGGGACTTGATTACGATGAGGTTTATGCACCCGTGGCCATATTAGAAGCAATTCGCATCTTTTTTGCCTACGCGTCGTATATGAACTTCAAAGTATATCAAATGGACATGAAGACAGCCTTTTTGTACGGAAAGGTTAAAAAAGAAATTTACGTTAGCCAACCTCCAGGTTTTGAAGATCCAGATCATCCTGATCATGTCTATCGTCTTGACAAAGCACTTTATGGTCTGCACCAAGCACCTCGTGCATGGTATACCACTTTGGCTAACCATCTAGTGAAGAATGGGTACACGAGAGGTATTATCGATCAAACTCTCTTTGTCAAAAAGGTTTGAGGTGATATGATTCTGGTGCAAGTATATGTTGACGACATCATTTTTGGGTCTACGAATGAGAATCTATGCAAGGAGTTTTCAGAGGTTATGCAGAAGCGATTTGAGATGAGTTCTTTGGGAGAAATGACTCTCTTCCTGGGTTTACAAATTGAACAAAAGACGGACGGGACTTTGATTCATCAGGAGAAGTACGTTCACGACATTGTTCAGAAATTTGGATTCAAGGACTCAACTGCATTCATGACACCAATCGCTACAAGACCTGTCCTCACTCCTAATCCATCAGGAAAGCCAGTCGATCAACACCTGTACAGGTCCTTGGCTCACTGATGTATCTCACTGCAAGCAGACCGAACATTATGTTCATGTTTATCAGTGCGCCAGATACCAATATGATCCAAGGGAATCCCACATGACCACTGTCAAACGTATATTCAGATACCTCAAGGGAAGACCTCATTTAGGACGCTGGTAACCAAAGGAGTCTCCTCTGGAACTTTATGCGTACACTGACAGTGATTACAGGGGATGCAATTTAGACCGCAGGTCCACATTTGGAGATGTCAGTTCCTGGGAGATAGGCTAATTTCATGGCAGTGCAAAAAGCAAGTCACTGTGCCCACCTCCACTGCGGAAGCTGAGTACATTGCCACATCCAGTTTTCGTTCCCAAGTCATTTGGATCCAGCATCAGCTGCTAGATTACGATTTGAATTTCTATGATACAACGATCAAATGTGATAATGAGGCTGTCGTTGCGATTGTTAAAAACCCGGTCCAGCACTCAAAGACAAAACACATCAACATCCGAATACACTTTATTCGTGATTGTTTTGATCGTAAGCTTGTCAAGACAAAAAGGTTCCATACTGATTTTAATTTTGCAGATCTCATTACAAAAGCGTTCAGTCGTGCCCGTTTTGTTTTTCTCGTTGAATCTTTGAGCATGATTTCTTTCGAGTAAATTTTATCTTTTATTTTAAAATTGTAAATATTTTTAAAATATGTCACAATTTTAGAGGGAGAAAATGAGTTAACTTTAACTCACCAAAAATATTTTAAATTTATTTCAAGAAAAATTTCAGAAAATTGAGTCACTTGAATTAATAAAAAGATTTTATTTTTATATATAATATTCATTTCATCTTTACTCCTATTTAATAAAATTCAAAAAGGAATTGTCCCGCTTAGAGGGAGCTCATGTTTAGAGGGAGTCGGATATTTAAAATTTTCAATTAAGAATTTATCCGACCTTGTGGAAAATGATAGTACATTGATATGCAATGATCCTATCGCATGAAAAGAGTAGATCAAAAGTCTACAAAATCACTCACAGATGTGTAGATAGGCTTGACAAACAAGTAAGTGTCGAGTGATATAAACCTAAATTCTTGCCGATACTAGTGGATATACGATTATGAAGCGGTTGCACGATTCTGTGAAGTCATATTCATGAAGGCAAAAATGTAATTATACATGCCATACCCAAACCTCTCTTTATCTGATCACAGTTTTCTTATGAAATTCGTGTCAATTTTCAATTTTCATTGAGTCAAGAAAAGAAAAGAAAAGAAAAGAAAAACAAAAGGAAAAGAAAAGAAAAGAAAACAGAAAAGAAAAAGAAAAATCAAGAAAAAGAGTCTAAAAGAATCACTCATAGGAATTTTAACTTCTGCTTTATTTCTTCATTTATTTTGATTCAAGCCTTGGACTTTATCTGTTTGTAGTCATACAAGACCTGATTGTTAAGGCCCTGAATCTTCTGCTTTATTTTAATCTTTCTAGATCGAGACAAGTGTGCAAAAATAAAGTATAAAGTGTCAAATATGTTAATAAGAGCACTGTGATCAAATAAGAAAGGTTTAAGTCAAGTTGAGGTGATATGTTAACACAAAGTAGGCTCGAGATATGATGGAATCAGTAACATGTCTGATTAAGTGGGGACCACATAAGCACCGTGCATAATTTTACTTTAAATGTATCACTCTGGCATCAAAACACTTGTCAAGTTAAACAAATGGACATTATCTACAGTCGGTGATGAGTTTGTGACATAATAATATCAAAATGGAAACGCGATCTAGGGCTTTGCAAATCAATATGATTCCACATTGTGATCATTCTTAACAAAATTATGTAAATTAATTTAAGTTTAATTTTTAATTTTCTTATTTTTTTCCCTCTAGAAAGTTATTTCTAACTTTAAATCTTAAAAGGTCTATTATTTTAATTTTATTTTTAAGTTTATTTTTGCTTTTAATTTTATTTTGTTTTGTAAAATATTATGTACATTAATATTTTAATTTTATTTTCATTTTAGTTTTAATTTTTATTTTTATTTTTATTTCTATGTTAATTTTATTTTGTCAAGGAGATTGTCTGTGCAAATGTTAACAGTTATGGACCGACAAAAGAAAATTTAAAAAAATAATTAAGTGCCTGGATTCGGTGAGTAAATGTTTTACGGGTTTGAAATTGTAAATGTTTTTAAAGGTTGAGGACCGAGAGAGTATTTTCGGTGAATACTCATGATGTTTTGACCCTCTCGTGAGATAGGCTGACCCTATATAAAGGAGATTCGCAAAATATCATTCACTATTCACTTAAACTTTTCATCTTCTACTCTCTCACTTTCTCTCTCTACTTTTCTCTCAAACCCTAATCTTTTCATCAACAATTTGTCAATATCTAACCTTGTTATCATACTTTGATCATCACAATGGATCCCACTCCTCCGGTATAACATCACAAACATGTTCATCTTCATCTAATTGGTTTCTAGGTTCTATCAGGTCTAGACGGTGGTCCGCATGGAACGTCGGCTAGATCTAGTGATGAATCTTCATACTTGTTATATTCATATCATAAATCTGTTATCAAGCTTCTAGATCATGAAATTCATCTTTAGATTTTGGTTTTAGGTTTAATTTGTACAGTTTGTAGATATAGGATTTGTTCGGACTTATTGGGTCCGATTGAGAAAGTATATGAAAGTGGTTTTGCTTCAAACTCTCTAGAAACACAATTCGGGTCTAGGCGACCACTTGGAAAGCAAAAAGGATCAAAAAGGGCTAAGTGAAAATTTTCTCATACGAGGTTTCTTCGCATGAGGGTTTTTCGCTTCGCATGAGCCATGCGAAGCAATTAAGAAATCTATTTCGCTTCGCACCACTCATGCGAAGCGAAAGGAAATCCATTTCGCTTCGCAAACCCATGCGAAGCGAATGATCTCTATGTTTCTCTTCGCAAGGCCATGCGAAGTGAGTGGAATGTCTTCTTCATTTTGCATAAGCCATGCAAAGCGAATTAAGAGCTCATGCGAAATTCTCATGCGAAATTTTGACACTTACGAAATTTTTCAGAATACTGGATTGATATGCTACTAGACTGTTTTAAGACATATGGACTGTTTGACCCCTGGATTATAATGGACATACAAACTTAATATATTATGGACTTATTAACTTGTAAATAGACTTAAATTAACTTTTTGACTTATTAAAACAAATTTGTAAAATAACTAATTATAAATGAATATATATCTAAGTAAAACTCTTGTACATACTTAAGTCTTTGTATATAGCTCATCTTGTGTTTGTTTAAGTTAAAGTTTGATGATTCTCATGATCTTAATGTATGTTTTCAGGCTTATAAATTTTTTTCCTCTCGCGGAGCCGAAAGACAAAAAGGACAAGGTGTTTACATCCATGATTAAGGGGCTAAAGCAGTCACCCCTCGAGTATGCCATTTCTGCTAACCCAGCCATCTACTCTAAGTGGGTTACAGAATTCTGGGCATTTGCAACACCTGCAGAGGACTCTCTTTCAATTAACACTAAGGTGGCGAGAAAGACATTGAAGATTAAGGAGGAAGACATCAGGCGAGCATTAAAGATTGTGGATGAGCCAGATTATGTTTATGAGAAAGGTGACTGGGCCAAGCTAAGTGGGTTCGTGACGGATATGGATATGACACGGAATGGAAGAGCTTGGAGAAGAAACACTTACCACCATACTAGAGGTTTCTATTCCATGTGGTAACTCACTATTTGTCAGACTTACGTGGTGGTTTCGACAGCTTGTGTGCAGATTGGGTACAGATCATGTATGCACTGACATCGGGAAAAGTTCAATTATTCCCGGATGCTGTTCTTGTGCATGTTGGTGAATGTAACCACTGAATCAACTTGGCTCATGTATCCTAGGTTCGTGCAGTTTTTACTAGATGATATGATTCCAAAGGTACCCAACCCAGCTTAGAAGAAAGCTAAGGATAAGAAGTCTTTGGCTGAACCATACCATGCCAATGCCATCAGAAAGTCAATTTTCAGGCTTTTGTTGAGTACTAAGGGCAAGGGTTACCAGTATCAAGGACAAAGGCCTGGACCAAAGTTCGGATTGTTTGAGGAGACAGAGCCTGCTAGGGATGAGGCTGAGGTAGAAAGTGGGGAGCTTGTTCCGTCTGAGCTAGAGATTGAAGCTGAACAGGATGATTCATCTGATGGGGCACCTGAAGACCGAACCAAGGCTAAACACGATTTGAAACGGAAGGCTGCCGACAAGCCTTCTGTTGGTGGTTCTTCCGATCAAGCTAAGGAAGGTCAAGAAGAGGAGGAAGAAGAACAACAGCCCTTGAAGCATCTGAAGAAGGTTGGAGACTCCCAGAAGTCCTCCAAACTCGTCGTCAAGCTTTCCACCAAGCCCAAACCATCCTCCACACCTGACCCACAAATAGCCTCAAAGACCTCAATGTTGCCAAAATCAAGATCCCTGTATACAAGAAACCAAAACCCATAGTTAAAACCAAAGCCAAACCAACAAAAACCCTATTACACGACTCACCAGACGAATCACTCACCTCAAGACCAACCAATATCCACATTTCTAGAAAACCTACCACCGTCCCCACCTCAATCATAACCACAAACCACAACACCACCTTAACAACCAACCCAAACCGAACCCTTAACCACATCACCATTCACCTCACCCGTTTTCAGCTCACCAATCCAATCCACAAGCTTATGGAGCCAAACCTTTATTTCCTCTCCGCCAACACAACTAGTATCATCATCCTTAGAACCCAAAGCCTATACACCTCTATTCTCAACACCACCCACCTCTACAACCTCACCACTACCTACCCAATCCATCACACTACCATTCCAAATAACATCACCACCAATCCTCTCCGACACACCGCCAACTACTATCCTATCACCAAAGCTAATCACCAAAGGAAAGTCTTCGACGCCTATAGTGTACGCTGATCCTATCCTTGATAGGATCATAGCCTTGGAGGAATCAAACGCGAAGAGGCTGAGCGTGAGTCAGTGCTTTTGGGATACATCAAAGACCAAAAGAAGAAGGAGTTGGAGGATGCGAAGGAGAAGGCGAAGTTGATAATGAGGGTTAAGATTTTGGAAAAGCAAAGAGAACGGCATTATGTGTTGATAGATAAACAACGATTTTGGATAAATCAACTTCAAGGTTGAGTTGAGAATCAGCAATGAAGCTTTGGGGAATGCGAACATGAGGCAGACCACTCTAAACTGGGAGATAGAGTGGAAACACTTGAGAAGAATCTGCCGGGTGCCACTGTTCTTGAGGCCAATTTGTTCAAGAAAGTTGATGACGCAACAAGAAAGTGGGACATTGAGAAGGAGGCCACCAATTCAAGGGTGTCAATGCTCGAGGGCCATTTAGCCTCGTCTACCTCTCTCGGTACACTCATTTTAGAAAACACTCAAATCCGAACCGAAATTGAGGCCATCAAAGCAAAGAGTGCAGCCCAGGAGCGCCTCAATGAGTAGCAGATGAAGACAAATCAAGAGATGAATGAAAAGTATCAGTCGGCCTCAGAGCTAGTCGGCATGCAAGAAGATGATTTTGAACTGCATGAGGCACGTCTGAACACGGTGTTTGGGAGTTGGAGAAGGTCTGGTGAGACTTCTCAGATGGGAGGACCACAACCTACCGCTGGTCCAAGTGTGGTCATGCGAGTCAAACAGGTTGTTGGGAGAAGGAGATGCCACTATGGGACTTATTGTACCACAGGGTGGTCATGCCGGAAGTGGTGTAGGAACCAGCTTGGGACTCGAAAAAACTAAGCAACCTCAAGTCCAAGCTGGTGGTGATGATGGTGGAGAAGATGGTGACGATGAAGAAGAAAGTGATGAAGATGATGATGAGGAAGATAATGACGTGGATGACAATGTCCACGACAGCTTTGATGAGGATGATGACGATGGTGACGGTGACGGAGGTGATGGTGGAGATAGTGGGGCATGTGCGGCAGGTGGAAGTGGCGGTAGAGGTGGAGATAACACTCAATCACCTCCACAGGATCAAGAACCATGCGATGATCCCACCACAACCACAAGCAAAGTCAGGCAGGACGACTCCAGAATCGAAGACATATATAACGAGTTGTTTCCTGCAGGTAATATTGCAAGTATGATGGATGAATTTATTTAAGCTGGAAAAGCATTGGAGCCAGTCATAACGCAGAATGCGGAGGAGGCAGTAGACGACGATGACATCAACTACTCGTTGAATCCTGACACGCCACCGGCTCAAGCTCAAGCTACTTCAAAAGCTCCAGCAAGTGATCCCATTGTTGATCCAGCCGCCGAATTGTCACAAGCAACACAGAAGAAGAAAAGGAGGACACATATAGTGACAAGTCGTTCCAGTACCCGCTCCCTCAACTACCCCTTTCACGATGATACGCCGATCGTGTATGCAAAATACAACAGGGAGAATAGTTGTTAGGAAATTAGAAGATTCAGCAGAGATCTCATCTATCTCACTCATCATGAATTAAGTTCTCTTCCAAAACTTGATCTTCACTATCTCCGGAAAGCTTTGGGACCGGGAGAGTACGATGAGAATCTGGAGGGTTGGGTCACCCGTCATTTGAACCATCAGTCGAAGGTGGGTTTTAAATATTTTGAAGTGAATAAGGGTCGAAAGTACAAGAACCTGAAAGAGATCGACCTAGCCAACGGACAGTCGCGAATTATGTGGAGATATAGGGCACCAAAGGACAGTCACATTATCTATCATGGTGAACCCTATGTTCCAAACACTCTCTGAGACTTTATTGGCTGGGAATTTGACAACACTACTGGTGAAGCCGTCATACACTGCAGGAATATGCACGAAATTCGTGTATTTGATGAGCACGAGCTGATGGGTCTGCACACGGAAGACATTCTGAAGCTCTACAACTCACCCTTGCGCACTGTCGAGGATATTGGTCGTCAGAATACAGACCGGGTAGTTGAAGCGTTCAACAAGTTCGTCAAAAGACTTGTTGAACTTCTACTATCTGAGGACGAATGCTTGGAGTATAATACCGACGGTTTCCAATACTAAAGACTAGAGGAAGATTGTTAGGTCCCGTTTTGTATGTTTAAGCCTTTTATATTGGAATACATTTTGTAGTGTTTGTTTGGGTTTGTAATAGTTGTTTTTTGTATTTTATCGGGCCCAAGGCCATTGTAAAGAAGCCCATTAGGCATATGGAAATAAAGAAAACCTCTTATACATGCTTCCTATTAATAGGGAAGCATGCTATGAGAAAACAACCTTTTGCAAAATCTTTATCTCTCGTTCTTATCTTTCCCTCTCACTCACTCTCACTCTCTTATCCGAAAATAAACTTCAAGATCTGAGACCAAAAGGTGATCCGGTGTGATTTCCGCTAGAACCGAGTTTGGTTGATCCAAGAATATTGTTAGATCCACCCGCGTTGGGACCTACAAATATATATTAAATATACGATAATAGTCTTAAATATATATAAAAAAATCTTTAAAATCTCTCTGGTTGCTTCCTGATCCTCTCAAGCCACTAAATTGTTTTATTTGTAAATGGAGACTTCTCATGCATTTGACCCGAATTCACGGGTATGGGTCTCACCAAACCCAGATAGCCCTCAAACGGATTATAACATCTCATTAAATTAAAATTTAATCTCACCAAATATTTAATATGAAAATTCTATAAAATAGGGATATAATAAAAATTAATATTCGAATTTTTTAAAAAAAGATGTTATTTATAATTATGAAACAATATGTTATAGTTAAAAAAAACGGGTCACGGGTTTCACCAAACTCAGATAGCTTTTAAATCAGGTTATAATATCTCATTTATTTATGAACCTCTTTCATCATCAAACCTTAAGTATATTATTAACTTACTTACAATAAATAAAATTATAATCCAAAAAAATATATAAATATTATAAACGAATAATGTAAAACAAACCCCGTAATACGGGGAATAAAAGCTAGTGGTCATATAAAAAATATATTTATTCTTACAAATAACAACTTTATAACACAATATAGAAGAAATTGCTGCAAACCCCGCCAACTCATCCATGGAAAACCGATGAGCAAACGCTGATCTGATACGTCATTGATCAGTGATCGAATCATGATATATTAATTAAGTATTTAAGTTAATCTATTATTTAACTTATCTATTAATTAAATTCTTTATCTATTAATTAAATTCTTTATTTTTGTTTTTTTTTCCTATAAATTGTAATCTTTTTTGTTTTTTTTTTTTTGAGAAAAGCATTGTTTTTGTCACCGTTTCTAGCATGCCAAGAAACCAGAGCATTCTTGGTATTCCCTTATGTAACATATATGGCTTGAAATCGTTTTATTTCATAAAGCAATTAATTAATTAACTTGTTAATTACATTATTAAAAACCGTCTCCAAACAATCAATGCTTCCACATGTTGCATACCATACATGTAAAATTTCCTACAAAATCCGCGTTTTATGACATAGCCAAACACATGCAAAAATGAAACAGGCATCAAATATCTAGTAAGAAAAATGAACTACAATTTTTTATTGTGACACAAAGTACAGTTACAGATTACATGATTTAAAACATATAACTAATAACTGCATGATTTGAAACATATATTATGGTTATAAAGAAGCATGCAATTATTCATCTTGAAAATTAAAATCAGAAAGGACATCAGTTTCTTGTGTTCCTTAATGGCCTTACCCATCTCACCTTCCTCAACCCGAATCGTTCAAGGAGCCCATCACCGTACCTTGCATATACAAAGTTCCCAATAACAGTTCCAATTATCAAACCACTACTGACTCCAAAGATTATCACCAGCCAATCAATTATGTTACTTGGTAGGAGAGTCTCGTTATCATTGCTAGTTCTTGTTTGAAATACTGTTGGTGCCTTTAAATTCTCACACTCCTTGGATAATGGTTTTCCACACAATCCCGGATTGCCCATATAGGAACTATTCTCAAATGTATTGAACTGTTTTCCTTGCGGTATGGGCCCATCAAGGTGGTTGAATGACACATTCAGAAAAGCAAGGAAGCCAAGGTGCAACAGTTGTTGAGGGATTTTCCCTGATAGCTTGTTTTGGGAAAGATCCAAAGATTCAAGATTCGTTAGGTTTCCCAAAGATGGCAAAATATGACCACTAAAATGGTTGTTGGATAGATTGAGAGACTCAAGCCCATAAAGATCTTGAAGTGATTGTGGAATCTGCCCTTCAAAGTGGTTACATGAGAGAACGATGGCTGTGAATATGTTTAGAATTCTCTGGTACTCTCTCTTGACACCTTTGTTTGTTAACGTCATTGAGTATCGAACCTCTGAACGCACAAATCTATTGGAAAGAAATTGGGATCCCATAGCAGATGATCCACCAAGATCAACATATTTCATTGCATTCCATGTTTGAAATGACTTATCAGGCAATCGACCACTAAAACTGTTGTTGGAGATGTCTATGATCCGTAACTTGTGAAATTGTGAGCTAATACTTGAGAGGCCTTGAACTGTACCATTAAATTTATTGGATCTCAAAATGAGCACTTGCAGATTGGGCAAAGCACCCAACCAAAATGGAAAAACATCTTCAAAATTGTTATCCGCAAGAGAAAGAAACTCTAAATTGGCACAATTAGCCAAAGATTTTGACACATGACCAATAAATTGATTTTCGCTCAAATCAATCTCCCTCAAAAGGCTTCCATGCATACATGTATTCATCATTGGTCCATGAAAGTGATTTTGATTGAGACGTAAATCCCACAATGAATTGTGCAAGTTACCAAAACATGAAGGAAGAGTTCCAGTCATCTTGTTAGAAGACAAATCTAAGATTCGAAGGGATTTTAATTCACATATCCATGCAGGTATTTCTCCAGTCATATTATTTTTTGAGACATCATAAATAACTATGGTATGTGGAGGAATTGGAAGCGACCCTTGGAACTGATTATTTGAGACTTCGAATTCTTCCAAACGAAACCATGGGAGTAAATGGGAATCCTGATGAAATCCAGTGATTAAGTTGCCTGAAAGGCCAATCATATTTAATGTTTCTTGGCTACTATTCAAAAACCAACTTGGTATGAGGCCTTCAATTTCATTGTTGTAAAGGCATATGCTTTTCATATTCCTTTGGAAGCGCAAAAAAGCTGGGAATTCACGTAAGTTGCAAGCCGACAGGTCTAGATATTCAAATTCTGGTAGTGTGACATTGATGTAGTTGGTGGAGGTTAAAAAGGACAACCGATTCCTATCTAAAGCCAAAACTTTGAGTTTGTTGAGTCCTAAAAACGAGTCTGGGCTCAATGTACCAGTTAAATTGTTGCCACCTATGATAACATATTCTAGACTTTTAAAACTTACAAACGAGCTTAAAATTGGTCCTTGCAATTGATTACCTTCAAGGTCTAAGTATGCGACTTCGGTTAGGTTCATAAATGAAGATGGGATACAACCAAAAATAAAATTTTCCCCCAATGAGACAAAACTAAGTTTGGTTAGGTTTGTAAGATACGGTAGGAACTCATCATGTATGTTCATACGAGCTAGAAGCAGTGCGTTAAGCTTAACAAGTTTGCTAATCCAATCGTACCCGTTTCTCTTCTCGAAATTATTAAAACTAAGTCCCAGAGTCGTGAGTTTTGTAAGACTAGCCAATGAAGGGACTGTTCCTGTGAACTCATTTTCAGAAATATACAAGTAAGTTAGCTGCGTCAAGTTAGGGAGTGAACCTGGAATATGCCCTGAGAAATGACACCTTTGAAGGCACAAGAAATTCAGGTGGTTAAGGTTGCTTATGGATTCTGGAATAATCCCAGCAAAACCTGTCCAAAAGAGATCTAGATGCTCAAGTGAGGTGGCGTTATGAAATAGAGGCAAGAAACCAGTGAGATTAGCATTCTTTTGCATGCTAAGAAATTTAAAATTTGGTAAATGAAATATTTCAGTGGGAAATTCATCTTTAAGCTGACAATCATCAAGTTCCATAGACCTCAAAGAAGAAAAGTTTGCCAAGAAACGAGGTACGGAGGAACTAAGATCAACCCCTGAGAGAAGAAGGTTTTCAAGTCTAGTCATGTTTTGCAACAAATACTCGAGACCAGTGCTTTGAAGCTTTAGGGGATTCCTTGATAGATCTAACCAAGAAAGTCGTATCAAGTGTGAAATTTCATTTGGGATTTGGCCACTAAATCCAGAATAAGAGAGATCAAGGCTTCTTAATTGATTCAGGCGAGAAATCTCTGAGGGAATTTGCGATTCAGCAAAGTTGTTCATTGAGAGATTGAGCATTCGAAGGTGAACAAGCTTGAATAAGGTACTACTAGAGTTGATAGTTCCACTGAGAGAGCTTCCACTCAAGTCAAGCTCGATCACATGGCCCTTATTGCTACACACCACACCATCCCACAAACAACATTCAGAATCTGATGTATTACTTTTGGTGTTCCTCCAAGAATCTAACTTTTGAAATCCTGGAGCATCATAATTTTGATGAAGAATGGTTTGCTTGAATTCACGCAATGCTAAACACTCTTCATCGTGGCTTAACAACGATGCAGTGCATGTGAGAAAGAGTAATAAATATACAAAGGAGAAGGTTTGCAATAGGATGGAAGCCATGAAGAGAAGTAGTTTGATATAAACATCTCACTACTAGAAAGGCTTTATATAAACACATAACAAGGTACTGCTCGAGTTGATAAGGACATGAGGAGACTTCAAAAGTCAAGATTCAAGAGTCAGGAGTCCTGACCCTCGTTATTACTCCAGTGGAGCCGAGAGCAATTATAAGAAAAAGGAAAATGTAATGAATCAAAATCAGAGTCTAAAACTACTACTTTTAGAAATTGAAATTTATGATGAAAAATGCCTATTTACACGCTCGTTTAATTTTAATACACCGCGCATAATACTCGGTTATTAGAAGAGTTAAAATATCTGACCCAAAACCTACGTTATATAGGTGGCTCAACCATTTTTGACGGTTTAAAAAGCTGATGTTCCGATGGTTATTTGTTGGCCAAAAGTAACTAAAAGAATTTAAAGAGGAATCAAGATAAACGTTTCTGCATATTATTTTTTTTTTTTTTTACTTTCTGCATATTTTTTTCTTAAACATCAAATCAAAAGACTTATGGACATTATAATTAATGTTCATTAAATAACTACCCGTAAACTAACGACGACTATTTCTCTCTAAATTAGGCCTATCTTCATCATAATGTAGGCTCTACAAGTGATAGCCAAGTCACACTTTAAACAATCTTTCGTGTTCGATCAAAGCACTTGCTGTTGGGAAAAACGACCACCTAGCCACGAACGGTAAACAAAAGTGCGGAATTAATCTTTGTTTGGGTAAACTCCCTAATGAACCAATGAGGATGCAAACAAATAGGGTAATTTAAATGTAACAAGTGACACGAAAATTTTAGCTTGGAAAACCTCTCAAGGCGAGAGTAAAAACCACGGGACTACTAGAGCCATTTCAAATCCACTATCACCAATAATAGCAGTACAAAATCTTCTCTAGGTAAAACTAGAGGCATACACAAATCATCATATACTTGGTACAAACGATCTTCAAGTATATGGAACCAAATACAAAAGAGTAAACGAGTAAGAGGAATCACCAACGAGAAACTACCGGTCTTTGGAACGTCTCTTATCTTCGATAACACCAAAAGGATACCCAAAATATTCTCTTCGTATATGTTGTGTCAACAGAAGAAGAAAACAAAAAAAAATACCTTCAATTCCTTTCGTATGTGTCTTATGTCGGCCAAAAAATTCCACAAAACAAGAACCCTTTTTTACTTTTCTTGTTATAAAAGTCTTTGAGCCCACCAAGACACCCTATGGTCACGACCCAATTCAAAAAACCAACTTTGGTTTTTGCCATGCTATTGAACGGATGAGTGCGACATAAAAAAAATATAATTTGTTTTCTTTTATTATTAAATAATAATAATACCCATGATAAATATTTGTTGGGTTTTCTCATGGACAAAAAATAACCCAACAAATCTCCCCCTTTTTGTCTATGACAAAGAACTCACCACCCCAGCGAGCGAACAGCATATCTTCAGTTTCTCCCTTACCACAGCTTTGGTTAAATACCGGAACAATTATCATCGGTGTGAACTTTATCAAGTTCAAACAACTTATCTTAATAGCATCTCTAATCCAATGATACGTCACGTCAGTATGTTTTGTTCTTCTATGATACATAGAATTCTTAGCAAGGTGAATAGCACTTTGATTATCACAAAGAACCACGTAGCGTTGTTGCATAAAGCCAAGCTCTTGCATAAATCTTTTCAACCACAATAATTCTTTGCATGCTTCTGTTGCTGCCATATACTCTGCCTCGGTAGTAGACAAAGCAGCACACTTTTGCAATCTCGACTGCCATGACACGGCTCCCCCTGCAAATAACATTTAATATCCAGACGTGGATTTCATGTTGTCCTTATTTCCTGCCATATCAGAATCCTTGTAACCAACAAGCATCGGCTCCCCATTTCCAAATGTTATACCCAATTTGGAAGTACCACGTAGATATCTAAGGATCCACTTAACTGCTTCCCAATGCTTTTTACCCGGATTTGACAAGAACCGACTAACAACACCAACTGCATAGGCAATATCGGGTCGTGTGCATACCATTGCATACATCAAGCTTCCAACCGCTGATGCATATGGAACACCATCCATCTCTTCAATCTCTTTCTCAGAACTAGGACAATCTTTTTCAGTTAACTTAAATTTGGGAGTAAGAGGTGTACTAACCACATTAACTTTAGAAATCTTGAATTTGCTAAGCACATTTTCAACATATTGCTCTTGTGACATGTGCAAGTTCTTTGAATCTCTATCTCTAGTAAACCGAATGCCAATAATATTCTTAGTTGTCCCCAAGTCTTTTATAGAAAACGACTTGCTTAACTCTTTCTTCAGCTGAACAATTCTTTCTACATTCTTGCCAACAATCAACATATCATCAACATAAAGCAATAAAATTATGAAATCCTCGTCACCAAACCTCTTGAAGAAAACACAGTGATCAGACGTAGTTTTTCGGTAGCCTTGCTTCCTCATAACTGACTCAAATTTCTTGTGCCACTGTCTCGGTGCTTGCTTCAACCCATAAAGACTTTTTTTAAGTTTACAAACATAATCTTCTTTACCTTTAACTTGAAAACCTTCAGGTTGCTCCATATAGATTTCTTTATCCAAGTCACCATGAAGGAATGTTGTCTTGACATCTATTTGCTCAATCTCAAGATCAAGACTAGCAGCTAAACCAAGAATCACTCTAATGGAACTCATCTTCACGACTGGAGAAAAAATCACATCAAAATCAATACCATTTCTTTGACTGAACCCTTTGACCACCAATCTTGCCTTGTACCTAGTCCGTGAGGTATGTTCTTCAGTCTTTAGTTTGTAGACCCACTTGTTCTTTAAAGTTCTTTTTCCCTTAGGCAACTTCACCAACTCAAAGGTATTTTTCTCATACAAGGAATCCATCTCATCTTGCATGGCTTCAACCACTCTCTTTTATGCTTATCTTCCATGGCCTCTTTGTAATACTCAGGCTCTCCCCCATCAGTGAGTAAAGTGTACTCACCAGTCAAATAACGAGTAGAAGGTTGACGGTCTCTCGAAGACCACCTAAGTGGGACAAATGCAGGCATATCTACTGGTAACTCTGGATGAATATCCTCATCCAACTCTCCCTGCTCTTGATTATCAACATTATCGATACCATGTTGTTCGTCATTTTGAATATCATCTTCGTTGTGTGACTCAGTATGCTGAGTAGGAACAGGATCCAAATCAATAAGATCGTTAGTGTACTGAGAAACTACCTGTGTCTTCCAATATCTTTCAAACTCTGATATTCCACAAACACAACATCACGACTTCTTACAATCTTCTTTGAAACCGGATCATATAGCCTGTATCCAAACTCATCTTGCCCGTAACCAAGGAATATACACTATCTGGACTTCATATCAAGCTTTGATCTTTCATCTTTAGGAATATGCACAAATGCTTTGCATCCAAAGACCAGCAAATGACGATATGAAACATCTTTTCCACTCCAAACCCTGTCTGGAACATCATTATGCAAAGGAATACAAGGAGTAAGATTAATAACATGTACCGTTGTATTTAAAGCTTCACCCCAAAAGGAATTAGGCAACCCTACATGTGAGAGCAAACACTTAAACCTTTGAACCAACGTTCTGTTCATCCGTTCTTCTAAACCATTCAACTGTGGTGTCTTTGGAGGTTGCCTTTGATGTCGAATACCTTTCTCTCTACAATAAGCATTAAAAGGACCAATGTACTCACCTCCATTGTTTGTTCGAATACACTTGAGCTTCTTCCCAATTTGTCTTTCTACCAAGGCATGAAATTGCTTAAACACATCAACACTTGATCTTTAGACTTTAAAGTATAAATCCATACCTTCCTCGAATGATCATCAATAAATGTGACAAAATATAAGCAGCCCCCAAGTGTTCTAGTCTTCATAGGACCACATACATCTGACTGAACCAAGTCAGGTATACTTTCTTTTCTATGAGGCGAATGACTATGAAAAGAAACTCTCTTTTTCCTACCATTCATACAATGAGAACACTTCTTTAAATGAACATCTTTCACATCGGACAAGGCATCTTTCTTAAATAAAATAGACATCCATTTTTCACTCATATGAGCAAGTCTCTTATGCCACATATCGGTTACATCAGAACTCGTCAATGAATGAACCGAGTCTCTAGAAATCTTTGGATGTGCCACGTATAACTTTGAAGTTCTTTCACCTCTTGCCACGATCAACAAACCACGAGTGAGTTTCCTAATTCCACCACCAAAAGTACTGTGGAAACCATCATTATCTAATGTGCCTGCGGAGATCAAATTAAGTCTAATATCCGGAACATGTTTTACATTGTGTAAAACCAAATCCATCCCAGTATCAAACTTCATGCAAACATCCCCAACACCAACGATCTTTGATAGCCCATTATTACCCATATTGACATTCCCAAAATCAACAGGAGTATAAGATGAATAAAAATCCCTTTGTGATGTCACATGACAAGTAGCACCACTGTCAACAACCCAACTCGAATCATCACTATGTTCACCCTATCATAATCACAACAAATATGAAATTCTTCGGTGGCAGCACTAGTTTCAGAAGTACCTTCATCACCGTCGTTCTTGTGGTTGTTCTTTTTGTTGTTGTAATTTGCCTTGTTGTTCTCCTTTTTCAATTGTCTGTAATATTTTATTGTGTGCCCTTTTCTACCACAATGATAGCACTCAAATTCTTCAAACTTCCCTTTGGACTTACTGCAGGATGCTTTGCTCTATTACTCGGACCTCTACTATGGCTTCTCCCCCTACTTTCGGTAACTAAGGTCTGAATGTGAAGAGGAACCTTGTGACTTTCTTCTCATCTCTTCATTTATAATACTACCTTTAGCCAATTCCATAGTAATAATACCGTTTGCTGCGGAGTTGGACAACGATGTCCTAAAAGTCTCCCAAGAATCCGGTAGCGTACCAAGAAGGCATAAACCTTGTATCTCGTCTTCAAACTTAATACCCATACCTGCAAGCTGATTAATAACACCCTGAAAAGCATTCAAATGATCAGTAACAGGAGTTCCATCATAGAATTTCAAGTTTACCAATTGTTTTATCAAGAATAACTTATTGTTCCCGGTCTTCCGAGCATGCAACTCTTCAAGCTTGGTCCAAAGAGTACGAGCATGAGTCTCCCCACTAATATGGTTAAAAAAATTATCATCAACCCACTGCCGAATATATCCACAAACCTTTCTATGCAAAATATTCCACTCTTCAAAAGTTTTATCTTCAGGTTTATCGGTAGTGAACACAGGCAAATAATAATCCTTCACATAAAGAAGGTCTTTCATCTTGCCTTTCCAAACATGATAATTAGAACCATTCAAATTCACCATCCTACTTTTATTAGCTTCCATCGTTCAAACAAGTCTTAACCCAAGAACAAGAGCCGAAGCTCTAATACCACTCTGTTGGGAAAAACGACCACCTAGAAACGAACGGTAAACAATAGTGCGGAATTAATCTTTGTTTGGCTAAACTTTTTCCCGACCCGAATGAACCAATGAGGATGCAAACAAATAGGGTAATTTAAATGTAACAAGTGACACAAAAATTTTAGTGTGGAAAACCTCTTAAGGCGAGAGTAAAACCACGGGACTACTAGAGCCGCTTCAAATCCACTATCATCAATAATAGCAGTACAAAGTCTTCTCTAGGTAAAACTAGAGGCATACACAAATCATCATATACTTAGTACAAACGATCTTCAAGTATATGGAACCAAATACGAAAGAGTAAACGAGTAAGAGGAATCACCAACGAGAAACTACCGGTCTTTGGAACGTCTCTTATCTTTGATAACACCAAAAGGTTAATACCTTCAATTCCTTTCCGTATGTGTCTTATGTCGGCCAAAAAATTCCACAAAACAAGAACCCTTTTTTACTTTTCTTGTTATAAAAGTCTTGGAGCCCACCAAGACACCTTGTGGTCACGGCCCAATTCAAAAAACCAACTTTGGTTTTTGCCATGCTATTGAACGGATGAGTGCGACATAAAAAATATATAATTTGTTTTCTTTTATTATTAAATAATAATAATAATAATACTCATGATAAATATTTGTTGGACTTTCTCATGAGCAAAAAATACCCCAATACTTGCTTAGCACTAAAAAGATTAGCTTCCCTGACAAAAAGGATTTGGGGTTTACAGTTTATAGTTTCACATTTTCTGAATTTAAAAAACAAATTTTGTTTGCATCCTCCATTTTATTGTTCAATCGATACTTATTTAGTTATCTGTGTAAATCAATTTCCCATTTTCGTGTTTCTTTATTTTTAGTCTATGTTTTTCTTTTGTTTATTTTTTAATTTTTTAGGTGGCGTTGACTGCAGTTTTTGGATTGGGTTATGGTGACTGGTGACTATTTGACAGGAGCATAGGATTTAAAAAAATAAAAGGACAAAAACATATCTCTTAAAAATCCATTTAACACAAGAACTCAAGAAAATGTGTATCTGGTTTCCAAGATGGAAACATTGTAACTTCTATGAACAATGTTTTGTGCGTTGAGGCTAGGTCTCATAATGGAATATATGAAGTTCATTTACAAGGTTCATTCAACAATTCTATTTATAATCTTAACATCAAGGATTGAAGAGTGATCTCAATCAAACATACCTTTGGCATTGTCGTCTTGGACACATAAACAAGAAACGAATATCAAAACTCCAAACCGAGAATTTTGGAATCCATCAGGCTGGTGTCCTTCGATATATTTGAATATTAATTGTTTATGTGGCAAAAAGACAAAGGCCCACCCTTCACCGGTATGGGTGGAAGGGCAGATGATCAATTAAGACTAATACAGGTACACCAGTGTGTGTGGACCTTTTAGAACAAATGCTAGAGGTTTTGAAAGATACTTTTGGTGTGTGTGGACCTTTTAGAACAAATACTAGACGTGGTGAAAGATACTTTATTACATTCACTAATGCCTCCATTCGTTATGGTTATGTGTATGTGATTAAACATATGCTTGAGGCCTTTTATACTAGGTATGAAATAATAATGTATATATGTATTAACCTAATAAATTTATATGAATACGGGTATAAAATACCAGGTATAATCATGAGAAGCCTTATGGCCGGCCACCCTAGCCTCTAATTGAGTATGTTTTGCAAACTTCTTTAAAACGTTTCACACTTGTGTGTTACCTAGAAGGTGCAAGACATTTATGGCATTGGGTAGGCAAATCAGCGCGTGGGTCTTGGCTTCGGGTTTTAGTAGTAGAAGGCGGATGCTCTTTGCTGTGAAAATCGTAACAGAAGCTAGAACTCATAACCATAGTTATCGGATGACATGTTCTTCTTTTTAACATATCATCATCATCATCGTACTCAGTATATCCCACAAATAGCAAAACTATGATAGGTTTTGAGGAGGGTAAGATGTAGACAACCTTACCTCTACTCCATAGAAATAGAGAGGCTGCTTCCAACGAGACCCCCGGCTCAATAGTGGTTTTGCATTAAGCGTTAGACATAAGGCACATAACACTCAACCATCAGGACCCCAGCCGATTGGTGCATGTACCCTTGTTTTTCGGCTATCAATGCCACCACATGATGCCTAATTAACCTTCCGCTACTTTTAACGCTATTTTCACGAAATTAGTAAAATAACGTCCAAATTAGTGCAATTTCACTTTTGAGCAGCCAAGGGCCCACACATATATGCATTATATGCGCGCACCATAAACAGGGCGTCTTTATTTTTAACATATAATAGCATTAAAATAATTTAAATTCAATCACACGTCAATAACATAGACCTCAAAACATCAACTTAACCTTAGTCAACATTCATCCATGATATTAATATATATAGGGAAAATTCATAAAATAAGTATTTATGAAACCAAATTTCTAGTTTTAGGTATCATTTGCAACAAATTCCAGAAATAGGTATTATAAATTAGTCGTGACGAGTAGTTTGTAGAACCAATTAGAACTTGCCACGTGCCCTTAAACTAACAGTAACGAGCACGTTCACGAATATTACTCGTCACGACTAAATAAGTTTCATGTCTCGTAATCAACACCCACGAGTAATTAATAAGTCCTTTAGTCGCGACGAGTAAATTATAAGGTTAAACTAATCGCGAAGAGTAGATTATAAGGTTAAACTAGTCGTGACGAGTTAACTACTAATTGTTTTTCGGCTATCAATGCCACCACATGATGCCTAATTAACCTTCCGCTACTTTTAACGCTATTTTCACGAAATTAGTAAAATAACGTCCAAATTAGTGCAATTTCACTTTTGAGCAGCCAAGGGCCCACACATATATGCATTATATGCGCGCACCATAAACAGGGCGTCTTTATTTTTAACATATAATAGCATTAAAATAATTTAAATTCAATCACACGTCAATAACATAGACCTCAAAACATCAACTTAACCTTAGTCAACATTCATCCATGATATTAATATATATAGGGAAAATTCATAAAATAAGTATTTATGAAACCAAATTTCTAGTTTTAGGTATCATTTGCAACAAATTCCAGAAATAGGTATTATAAACTAGTCGTGACGAGTAGTTTGTAGAACCAATTAGAACTTGCCACGTGCCCTTAAACTAACAGTAACGAGCACGTTCACGAATATTACTCGTCACGACTAAATAAGTTTCATGTCTCGTAATCAACACCCACGAGTAATTAATAAGTCCTTTAGTCGCGACGAGTAAATTATAAGGTTAAACTAATCGCGAAGAGTAGATTATAAGGTTAAACTAGTCGTGACAAGTTAACTACTAATAAACTACTCATGTAAGGAATGTAACCGGGTAAACTAGTTGTCGCGACTAAAGGACTTATGAATTACTTGTGGGCGTTGATTACGAGCCATGAAACTTATTTGGTCGTGACGAGTAAATGATTAAGAATGTGCTCGTTACGGTAAGTTTAAGGACAAGTGGCAAGTTCTAAGTGGTTTATACAAAATAATCGTCATGACTAGTTTATATTACCTATTTCTGGAATTTCTTGAAAATGATACCTAAAACTTGAAATTTGTTTTCATAAATGCTTATTTTGGGAATTTTCCCATATATACATCAATAAATATTGTGATATGATATGTTCACATTAACAAGAGCACAAGCATAGAAAATTTCTGATACGTTAGCCCAAATATTACTCCACCACTAAATCGAATGATAGTGTTAACGTGTTGTTTTGGTGTTTTCCTTTTTATATAGTTTGTTTATTATTGTAGGGGTGAGGTGTGTCAAGCCCCGGTACGACCTTTTATTTATTACATTATGTATTATATTTATTACATTATGGTTACTAATTAAAAACCAATGGGCTAGGGGGTTTGTGGAGGTGACCCCTAACCGGGCATGGTCAAATATTGTTAGGGTATCATTGGCCTCCAACATATTTTTGTGTCTGTAAAAAAAAAGAAACTCTTAGCAGTCACCTCCACTCCCCCACTTTTCTATGGCAGATCTCGAGCAACTTCTGGAGAAGATGATCAAGGTGTCGGTACGTTCATCTTGAAGACCGGAGAACATCGACATGGATCCGACCCGGAGCCATTTCATGTTTCTTCAATTATATACTTAGATGTTCCAATTCAGGTACGGTTTCATTGGTATGGTTGTAGGTGGTTACAAATGACAAGCTAATACCATCTACATCTAAATGATTGAGTTTGTTGACTCCCAAAATTGAATCTAGGTCCATTGTGCCACTAAAATTATTGTAACCTATTTTAAGATATTTGATACTTTTGAAATCGAATAACGAACTTGAAAATTGTCCTTGCAATGATTATGATGAAGGCCTGAGAGTGTTGGTAGGGTGAGGTTCATAAATGAAGATGGGATATGACCAGAAATAAAATTGTCCGCCATTGAGAAATAGCTAAGTTTGGTTAGGTTTGCAACATACGGGAGGATTTCACCTTGTATGTTCATATTTTCTAAATCCAAATCATTAAGCTTAGTAAGTTTGCTAATCTAATCGTATACACTTCCTTTCTCAAAACTATTATAACCAAGTTCCAAGACAATGAGTTTTGAAAGACTTGCCAATGAAGGGACTAATCCGGTGAACTCATTTTCACAAAGAGACAAGTATGTTAGTTGTGTCAAGTTAGGGAGTGAACCTGAAATACGCCCCAAGACATGACATTTTTCAAGGGACTAGAGCAGCAGATGGTTTAGGTTTCTTGTGGACTCTGGTATGATCCTAGTAAAGCCTGTTAAGTCCAAACAAAGTGTAACCTCCCGACTCAGGGCCTGGGTGCGACGCCCATTAGTAGGTATCTGGTTTTGAAAATATATCAGAGTTGCGGGTTATTAGCGGAAGTCTTTAAAATATATTATTCATTTATAAAATTTCGGGTTAGAATACCCATTTGGATATTGTAAAATATCAGCGGAAGTATTTTCAGATAAAATATTATTATATTGAAATCTTGGGAGTTGAATACCCGTTTGATAATTTAAATACATATCTTTTGAAAATATCATTTTTTATAATATTCTGAATAAAATATCTGAGCCATCAAATCACCTCTTATGACTTTGTCTCCAATCTTCTATCAGTCTTGCCTGTTAGTTCTATTCTTTACAGTTCCCTGAAATGTGGGGAAAATGCGTCAGCACACAGCCGGTGAATGACGCTGACTCAATAATACCAGTGTGTAAATAATAACAATACCTTGGTGACAAAATACTCATTAGGCACCTAACTCAATTGGGTTAAAATTACCCTAAGTACATGTACAATTAATCATATACACAATATCATTTCTCTTATCAGTCCCGTAGACTACCAGAGGCATGTTTGATGATATGCATGGCCTCGGGGAAATCCGAGTCACCATGTATGTATGGATCCAGACACATGTATACTCTTAATTTGAGTATGCCCGTTTCTCATTATTGTAACACAAAGTTTTAAGGATTCGTAAATCCTATGTAAACAGTTTAGACTCTAAAAGAGTTGTAAAAGGTTGGGGCGTATTCACCTTATATGATTGTAAACCAGTTTCTAACACTGATTCCTGTATATTGATCAGTTTCTGTTACTGACCCCTGTCTGTAAATCAGTTTCTGTTACTGATTCCTGTTTCTGTTTTTAGCTTTCAGATTGATTGATTGATTGCTATCTCAGATCTATAGTACGAGAATAACATTTGTATAAATATCTAGATCTACGATCTAACTTCAGACCTCGTAGTCTGTTTTGTATAGTTGTAACCTTGATAATTTATTTGTTTGTATAAAACATATGGACATTTAGTCCATTTATTTATTTATTAATTATATATAAGGTTTCTTCTTCAGGAAGAAACATTTATATCAGGTTTCTTCTTCAAAAAGAAACATTACTTTACCTGTGTTAATGAATAGTATCTTTCTTAATCATTAAGAAATACTATTTAACTATAACCTTTGCATGTAAATGATTACGTTTCTTAATCGTGAAGAAACAATAATTTAATTATAACCCTTGCTTATGAAAAGCTATATTATGCTTATCAGTAATCAAGGTTCGGGCTATACCCCCGACTATAGTCTAAGCTATTATAATAATATTTAAACAGAACCCCTACCTCGCACGGGTATTTGGAGTTATATGCCTATGACTAATCGAGTGGCACTTCTACTCTATATCGCGTTCTACAGCTGAACTCTTCAGAGCTTCGGCGTTTTGCACGTTCCACGAGCTCGGCACGCAAACCGAGGCTAACTATGTGTGTGAAAGTGTGTGAAATGTGTGATTTTGGTGTGAGATGGGAGTGAGCCGTGAAACCCCCTATTTATAGCTGAATTTGGGTACCATCGCGCTACACGCGATGGTCCCTTATCTTAAGCCATCGCGTAGCGCGATGTCAGAGAAACGACGCGTGGCTGCTGACTCAGCCCTAGCGTCTGCCATGTGTCATCCCGTCGCGACACGTGTCTGTCAAAGTGCGCCATCAAAATGCCACATTACGCCCGAGTCCGAGTCCGAGTCCGTGCGCGTGCGCGTCGGGTGCGTCGCACCCTCCGCTAGGACTATAGAGAGTGATTAGTCACATTAAAACATTTCTATGGAAACTTGCTTCCTTATAAAGAGCTTTCATTTATTTGTTTGTTTCCATGTTGGATGAAAGTTCAATTTCTTATTTATACCCATAGGGAATGCTTCCCTTTTCTTCCATCTTTTCATGTGGGATGGATTTTCCTACTTCCTTAAACATAAGAATGCTTTGTTTTTCTTTATCTCATTCTTCTCATTACTTGTCTTTGAGATTATTTTTAATCCTTCAACTTTCAAAATTGGCAACTTTAACCCAAAATAAATATTAATTTTTCCTAGATATTACACAAAGATACTCAAATAAGGTATCATTATGAAATTCAGGCAAGGAACCAATGAGGTTGGTATTGTTTTTCATGCTAAGATACTTCAATTTCGGTAAGTGAAAAATTTCTGATGGAAATTCATCTCTAAGCTCACAATTATCAAGTTCCATAAACCTCAAGGAAGAAAAATTGGCCAATAAATAAGGTATAGAGGAACTAAGGTCAACCCAAGAGAGAGAGGATTTCGAGTCTAGTCATGTTTTTCTACAAATATTCATGGTCACAACTTTGAAGCTTAGGTGGATTCCGTGATAGATCTAGCGAAGAAAGTTGTGTCAAGTGTGAAATTTTATTTGGGATTTTGCCACTAAATCCAGAGTAAGAGATCTCGAGGCCTCTCAATTGCTTTAGACGAGAAATCTCTGAGGGGATTTGAGATTCAACGAAGTTGTTCACCGAGAGGTTGAGCATTCAAAGATCAACAAGCTTGAATAAGGTATTGCTAGAGTTGATAGTTTCACTTAGAGAACTTCCACTCAAGTCAGGCCCGATCACCTGGCCTTTATTGCTACACACCACACCATCAAACAAACAACAATATTTATTGCTTTTGGTGTTCCTCCAAGAATCTAACTTTCGAAACCCTGGAGCATCATCATAATTTTGATGAAGAATGGTTTGCTTAAATTCATGCAATGCTAAACACTCTTCATCATGGCTTCCTAGCTATGCGACGCATGTGAAAAAGAGTGTCATGAAGAGAAGTAGTTTGATTTAAACCTTCCGATACTAGAAAGACTTTATATAAACCCATATCACTACAACGATTGTGCCCTATCCAGACAATAATTTCTAAACTTTTTCCGATAACAGGTAGTTGGTATAAATCTAAAATTCTTATCCCGACTACATATAGTCAGGGAGTGTGTTGTCGGTATAGCTTCATCCCCAAAAAGATCATAAAATCTTTCCTCACTACATGTCGTCGAGTTAAATATTACAAAAAACATTTTTAAGAAAAAGTTTTATTTTTTAATAAAAAGATAAATAGCATTTTAAATAAAAAAAATTAAAAACTTATCCCGACAACATGTTGTCAGTAAAGAAAAATAAATAAAATAATATTTAAATCGTTGCCGACAACATATCGTCAGTATAGTTAAACGAATAAAATAAATTTTAAACCTCTATCGACAATATGTTGCCGGTATAAGGTAACGAATATTATATTATTATAATTATACCGACGGCGTGTTGTCGGCATAGAATTTATAATTATTTTGTTCGTTTATTTATACCGATGACATGTTGTCGATATAGAGTTTAAAATTAATTCATTCAGCAGAATTCTACTGCACTTCTCGCTATTTTCCGGATTTTAACCTGTTTTTCAGCTAAATTCAAAACATCAAAATCAAAATCCAGAATACACAATTATAAACTTAAATTATCCTACATCAAACATACAACAATCAACCCACCAATTTGTCCAAAACGCGAAAAAAAAAAAAGTTATCCAAATGAACAATCTTGCGCATTCAACCCACCACTTTGTCCAAAACGCGGAAAAAAAGTTATCCAAATGAAACACAACTAAAATGTCATTGCCCTTGTTTAAGCATCACTTTCATCATTAGATTCATAAGGTTGATATTGTTGCCACTGTTACTGGCATCTACAAGTTTTTTTGTCAAACTCTTATGACATTTTTGCAAACGTCTCTTGCATCTGACTTTGTTGTTATTGTTGGAGTTCGGCTTTTAAACTTTCTTGCCAATCATGTAGTGATGATCCGGAGGAAGAGCCAATTTTAGGTCCAACAAGTGGTGCTGCCCTTCTTGCAATATGTCCAATTCCCCATTGATGCCCGCGTGATTCACCAAAAACATTTCGAAAAACTTCTGAATCGCAATAGTTGTCATCACCCGGTACATCTCGAATTCTTCGTCTTCCACTCTAAGTCATTCCTAAAATAATAAACATAATATATGCTCATTTTGTTCCGAACACACTTTAGCTTACCCAAATAAATAAGTTTTGGTTGAAATGAGTAATTTTAACTCATTTAAACCAAACTCGCATATTTTGATGTATTTAAAGTGTGTTATGCTCGTTTTGGCCCGAACACACTTTAGTTGACCAAAATATATAAGTTTTGGTTAAAATGGGTAATTTTAACCCATTTGAACCAAAACTCGCATATTTTGATGTATTTAAAGTGTGTTATGCTCGTTTTGGCCTGAACACACTTTAGTTGATCAAAATATATAAGATTTGGTTGAAATGAGTAATTTTGACCAAAATAAATACAAGTGGGTCTGAATCACTTACATAGTCTAATCGTGTCACTTCATTGACCCGTTCGCCATCCTTCGTATGGGTTTGCGCAAAACCCTCAACATAACTTGCAGGTTCTTTGTTTGAGGTCTATATATATTGAAAAAATTATTAGTGACCCTTTCAACATGAGATTAAATTGGTATGCTTTTGTATAATAGTAACATTTTTCTTATCTCCACCCATCGCTTTTTGTAGTCGGTATTGGTTAGTGAATTTTTTATTATTTAGTTTTCTTTAAGACGATTTAAAAAGTAAAGGTAAATAAAATACTATTTTTCTATCCCGACGATATGTCGTCGGGATTGAATTTAGTTTTTTATTATTTATTTTTTATTTAAGACGATTTAAAAAAGAAGAAAAAAGGAAAAAATTAATTATTTATCTCGACGACATGTCTTCTGTCTTCGGGAAATGTTTTCAATTTCTTTTAATGTTTTTCTGTCTTTTAGTTATTCATAAGGATCATTTTTGAAAGAAAAGAAAAAAAAAGAAAACTACATTACAGGTTATCAATCCGACAACATATCGTCGCGTAATTAATTTTTTTGTCGTTTATCTCTTATTTAAGATGATATTAAAAGAAAGGAAAAATAAAATATAAACACTCTATACCGACAACATATCGTCGGGAGAATCGAGTCAAAGGTTGGTTTAGTCAAAGTTGGTCTCGTGTATTAACAACTGATACGTGTATTGACCAGCCAAGAAATTTGAGATTTTTCATCGGGATAGGGCTTGATACTGACGACATGTCGTTGCGATAGGTTTCATCACAAAAAACCTGTTTCTTGTAGTGATAACAGGGTACTGCTCGAGTTGATAAGTGCATGGGGAGACTTTAAAGTTAAGAGTCATGAGGGCCATTTGATTTTATGTGTATCTATTAAAAAGTCGTGCATTGAATGCAATAATAATCCAATTCTTTTCATATAAAAAGAAAGAAAATGCAACTAATCAAAATAGCATTCTAAACTACTTTTAGAAATAAAAAAATTTACGGGCCTCACAAAATTTATAAAAAAATTATAACCTGTATATCCTATTATAAATTATAAAAAATTTTGACGGGCCTCACAACATTATTATCGTAGCTCACAAAGTTTTCGTCGGACCACACAAAACTTTTGTCATAACTCAAAAAATCTCGTCGGACATAACAAAAGTTCATCAGACCTCACAAATTTTCGTCTTAGCTCATAAAAATTGTCATAACTCACTAAATTTTTGTAGGAGTTCACAATTTTCTTTGGCCCTCACAATTTTTTTTTACATGGGCTTCTTATAATCGGTTGACAGTACTGTCTCATGACATTTTTAACACGATCGGGTTCGACAGATTTGGATGCACGTTCATTGAACTCTTTTGGTTTAATGAATATTTTCTTGACCTCCTTTGTGGTAAAATGGACATCTTTGAGATTTTCCAAGTCATATATGAAATCAAATTTTCTACATGTAGGAGCTGTGAAAGAGTTACAAAAAATAAAATAAATGAATAAATAATAGTTAAAGAATTGGAGCAAAACCTGTATGTGGAACTCTTTCTTTGTAATGTAATGGTCATCAATTCGATCCCAATAGTCGGTCACTATTTATTTTATTCGATACTTTATATGATTGATAATGCATCTTGTGATCAAAGAATATTGAAAATATAAATAAAATAAGGGGAAAGTGAATACGGTGTTGTAAGACGTGTAACCTTACACGTAAAACTAATCAAAACTACATAGTTTTGATTAAAAATCCCCTCAATTAACTAAAATACTTTCCCCATTTATGATAATCTGTATATAGTAAAATACTTTCCCAAATTCCACCACAAAATATAACTTAGATTTCAAATTTTTGGATCAGCCTGTACATCTTGGCTTGACGTTTTTGGATTATTCTATTTTTCTGTTGAATATAATTATGTATTCATAATGAAAACATATTACATCAAAAACCTATTTATATAATAGTTCAATAATAAATAAATGAAAACATATTTATATAATAAAGACACCAAAACCTCGTATTCACAACGATTTCGAACATAATACATCAATTAAAAATAAATGGAAATCAATAAAAACAGTAAAATTTCATCTTTAATAACCTGCAAAACCATTGTTTTTTCTAATGCACAACAGCCAAATTAATTATTTTTCTCAAGATTGAATTTTTGGGATGATCGGCAAATAAACATTATAATAAAGAGTTAACATGTTTTCACCTTCTAAAGCATAAAAATGAACGAGCTGTAGCTATGGAATTTTTATAGATATGGAAAGTATTTTAATTAAAAAAGGGTTTTTAATCAAAACTACGTAATTTTGATTAGTTTTACGTGTAAGGTTACACGTCTCACAGCATCGTATTCACTTTCCTCATAAAATAAAGTGTCTTCATTTTTTCTTGCAAAAGCCTTTTCTTTGATACGTTATAATAATATCCAACTATCTCATAAATTTTTTTCTTTTATTTATATATAGAAAAAAATATATATATATAATTATCTAACTCATCTCATTATTCTTTAACCTAAAAATACTTCTAGTAAATTAAGGGAGACTTTGAAACCCAAAGCCATAGATTTCTTTAGTGGAGTCGTGGTGGGAGATTTCACAAGTCAAAAAGTGTGGAACAAAACGTATAGGAGTCATCTTGGTGGGAGAACATCCAGTCATCGTCTTGGTGGGAAATATCTATCCATGGTCTTTAAATTGTGTGGGTACATGTATGATTGTAGATTTATATCCACGATTTATCGAGGACGGCCCCAACCATTTTGAGGGGTGCAAACTAAAAAATAGGTCCCTTTTCTCCAAATGTTATGTTAAGCCGTGTGTATAGGGGCGGCAAAACAGCCAAGCAAGGGGGGACAAAGAGAGGAACCCCCCCTGACGATAAGAGGGGCGACGGGTTTGTCGCCTGTGTTTGAATCTGAATATTATTATATTAAATTGACCGTTGTACGGTCAAGAATTAAAAAAAAAAACAATATATATACATATACTTTCTTCTTCTTCAACTTCATCTCTAACAATTTCAATCTTTCATACAAAAATACTTCAATTCTCCAAAACAACCTACAAAAATGAGTCCTAGAAACAGCCCGAACCATCCATCCCCCCCCCCTTCGGGCAAAACCAACCAAGCGTAAACTTTCCATGGCTCAATTTCGGCAACACCCTACTCGCAAAACCAGCAAACCAACTTCCTCAACACCGGAAACCAACCGAATTACCTAAACTATCCGTTTATTTTTTCCGACCCGAACTTAACATGTACTCCAACTTCCTCAATCCCCAAAACCCCATGCCATTGTTCGGTCTAGCCAGCCGGGTGACGGTGCCGTAGACTCAATCAGCATGAGCCTCCTGTTCAACCCAAAAGGCGGCCCGTAAACACAAAAAGAAACAGCCCGGGGAGCCGGCGCGACTTAGCGTGGACGGAGTATGAGGAAGTAGCTTTCACAAAAGCTTTGATCGCCATTTCGGAGGATCCCGATGTTGATAATTTATTAATATTAAGTATTTATTAACTTGATTTGGTATTTATTGAAAATTAATATTAATTGTGCAAATAATTTAATTGTAGCAAACTTTCAAGCCTCCGAATATTTTGGAAGAAAATATTTAA